>NC_079172.1:55758181-55795681 GCF_947568905.1 Ostrea edulis
GTAGTGAGAATTTCTGGAAGAATTGTATTGGTGGTGGTTTCTGGAGTAATTGTAATGGTTGTGGTTTCTGGAGGATTCGTGGTGGTGTTGGTTTCTGGAAGATTTGTAGTGGTGGTGGTTTCTGGAGTAATTGCAGTGGTGGTAGTCTCTAGAGGAATTGTAGCGGTTGTGGTTTCTGGAAGATTTGTGGTGGTGTTTTCTGGTGGAATTGTAGTGGTTGTGGTTTCTGGAGGATTTGTGGTGGTGGTGGTGGTTTCTGGAAGATTTGTAGTGGTGGTAGTTTCTGGAAGATTTGTAGTGGTGGTAGTTTCTGGAGGAATTGTAGTGGTTGTAGTTTCTAGAGGAATTGTAGTATTGGTGGTTTCTGGAAGAATTGTAGTGGTGCTCGTTTCTGAAGGAATTGTAGTGGTGGTAGTTTCTGGAAGAATTGTAGTGGTGGTGGTTTCTGAAGGAATTGTAGTGGTGGTGGTTTCTGGAGTATTTGTGGTGGTGGTGGTTTCTGGAGTATTTGTAGTGGTGGTGGTTTCTGAAGGAATTGTAGTGGTGGTGGTTTTTGGAAGAATTGTAGTGGTGGTGGTTTCTGAAGGAATTGTAGTGGTGGTGGTTTCTGAAGGAATTGTAGTGGTGGTGGTTTCTGGAAGAATTGTAGTGGTGGTGGTTTCTAGACTTTGAGTACTTGCAGAATGTGTTGTAGTAGATGTCAGTTGTTCATCATATGTTGTTATTGTTAGTGGTGAATCTGCTGTAGCGGTTGTAGTAACTGGAGAATCTGTTGTAGTAATCTCTGCAGTAGTTGATATATCTATTGGAGTGGTACTTTCTTCAGTCGCTATTGCCACAGACGAGTTAAAAAAATGTGGATCCCTTTCAGACGATAGATACTCCGCTTCATTTGTTCGTAATACGTTAAGATGCAGTGTATCTATTTGAATTACTACTGTAAATGTTACAGCGAGCGTTATGCTTGTTGAAGAATCTTTCATCTTCGCCATAATCTCTATCCGCACTTCTGTCGTCTGCATGATGGCTTTTGTGTAATAAAACATCGTGAAATACACTATAATACTCCCATTCCTGTTAAAGAATAATCAAGATAGTATCATATCTATAAGTTTACAAGTATTTTTAGAAGAAATGTCAAAATTGGATACTGAATATTCATCTTGAATTGAAAATTATCAAATTGTGTGTACAATGTAAATGTATCGGCATTTAATATATATCTCTATGTAAGAGAGAGAGAGAGAGAGAGAGAGAGAGAGAGAGAGAGAGAGAGAGAGATTTCAAATGAAGATTTCACATTTATTTCAAAGCACTTTCGCTCTACGGCTCTTCAGTGGAATTTGAAAAACAACATTAACATAACTAGACGTCGTTATTATGACTTCACAATAAAAAGACAAGGTAAAGTATTTGGCGCAATAAATGTTCAAAGAAAGCGCCAAGTAATTATACATTATAGGATCTGCGCATGCGTTAACTTAGGAAGACATGTAAAATTTGGAGGCGATTTTTTTTCAAAATCTACGCAAAATTCGATTGAAAATCAACGTTTGAGCATTGGATTATGATTGGAGAGTGTTTTTGCATCCCGAATGAGTCCGAAAAAAGGTAAAAATTCGCGAAAAAGGAAACATAAGAGCCAAAATTTAAGTGGTGAGAGTGAGAACAAGATTCGGATCACAAGTACTCAGCAGGAAAAAACACAGCCGGGGGACACTAGCGTCATGAATGGGAACACTAACCTACAATACAACCTACAGAACCCTGGACTGGCTATTGTTCACCAATCGACACCCGTTCCAGCGATGAACAGCGCTCAGATGACTCCTATGCCTTTGCCTATGGGTAACCAACAATACCATCACGACCAAGTGAACTTGTCACCTATCAGAAATTATCCGCCAAATCAGGAATTATCTGGCAAAATTGACAACCTCACCTCCAAGCTTGACAACATAAACGAAAAACTTAACAAACTTGACATAATCGAGCGATGGTTAAAGACATTAGAGGAAAGCGTAAAACTGTGAAAAGATGATATCAAACACATGAAATCAAAGTTTTCTGGAATCGAAGAAAGTCTCACGTTCATAAACGAAAAATTTAAAGAAAACAAAACAAAACTTAAGGAACTCAAGGATTCGGTGAAACAGATTGATAGTGCTGCCAAATCCCTTAGCAGTAAGGAACAAGATCTCCACGACAAGCTTGTTAACCTTATCTGTGATCACAACGATTTGAATTAGAGGCATCCATAGGCGTAGCTTGGGTTAAAATATTACCGAGGCAGGCGCAGCCCCCCCCCCCCCCCCCGAAGCTATCGACATTTTAACAACGTAAAACGTGGGTTTTTTTTCACCGAAGCAGCCTCAATGGAAGCTACGCCACTGGCATCTTGATCTTCAGTGGAGGAACATGAGGGATAATCTCATCATTAACGGTATCCCGGAAGTTCCCAAGGAAATCACCGAAAACGTAGTGATAGAATTCCTTAGTCGACAGATGGAAATAGTTCTAGACCCTTCCAAAGTCCATCGCTTACACAGATTTGGGCGCTCTGGTACCGGAAGGCCGAGACCCATAGTGGCCAAATTTGTACTCTACAAAGACAAGGAGAGAATACAAAAATCCCAAAAGAAGCTTAAAGACACACCCTATGGAATCAGCGATATGTACCCTCGTGAAATCAACGAAAGACGCAAAGAGTTATACCCACATTACAAGCGCGCCAGACAACAAGGGATGAAAGCAGTGATGAATGGTGACAAACTTTATATCAACAATAAGTTATTTGACCCACGTGAGCACGTAAACAACAACCACATGGACACTGACCCCACAACCGGAAGGAACCATGGAGTCCCCAATAGAGGCAGAAGAATGAACTCTCAACGCTAGGACTGTCGCGGAGGATCAACGGAATGTGACTCTGACAATCCTGATGTAAACTCTATTTCAAAACCACAACTGTCATCTGACCGTGCAAGTTATTCGCCCCCTCTTACAAGTACTGGTAATCATTTGAGTATTTTATGCCTTAATGTATGTGGTTTAAAACCTAAACTTCTCTGCCCAGAATTTCTAGACTTCATAGAAAAATACGAAATTATCTGTTTAATTGAATCAAAAACTGATGGTACAGATATTTTAGACATTCCAAATTTTGATTGTTACACAAAGCATAAATACGAAATATCACGCTTTAAATCCGGCGGGATTGTGGTATACTGTAAAAAAAAAAAAAAAAAAAAAAAATCTTTAAGCGCTATAAAAGATATCAAAAATTTTCATTCAAATTTACCTTATGTATTTTGGTTATCTCTGTCATTTGATTACTCAAACAATAGAAATGTTAAACAAGAGGCCCATGGGCCACATTGCTCACCTGAGTCACCTTGGTCCATATCAGAAGATTTTCCATATCTATTTGCATGTAAAACCGTAGTCCCTATTATGGCCCCAAACCTACCCCTGGAGGCCATGGTTTTTGCAAACTTGAATCTACACTATGTCAGAAAGCTTTCATGTAAATATGAACTTCTTTGGCCTAATGGTTCTTGAGAAGAAATCTTAAAGATTTTCCCTATATATTTGTATGTAAAACTTTGATCCCCTATTGTGGCCCCATCCTACCCCAGGGGGGCATGATTTCAATAAACCTGAATCTGAACTATATCAGAAAGCTTTAATATAAATCTCAGCTTTTCTGGCTTAGTGGTTCTGGGAAGAAGATTTTTAAAGATTTTCCCTATATATTTGTATGTAAAACTTTGATCCCCTATTGTGGCCCCATCCTACCCCAGGGGGGCATGATTTCAACAAACCTGAATCTGAACTATATCAGAAAGCTTTCATATAAATCTCAGCTTTTCTGGCTTAGTGGTTCTGGGAAGAAGATTTTTCCTATATATTTGTATGTAAAACTTTGACCCCCTATTGTGGCCCCATCCGACCCCCGGGGGCCATGATCTTAGCAATTTATAATCTGCACTATACCAGGAAGCTTTCATATAAATCTCAGCTTTTCTGGCTCAGTGGTTCTTGAGAAGATTTTAAAAGATTTTTCCTATAAATTTGTATGTAAAACTTTGATGCCCCATTGAGGCCCCATTCAATCCCCGGGGTCCATGATTTTAACGAACTTGAATCTGCACTATATCAAAAAAAAAAAAAAAAAAAACGAAAAAAAAAACAAACAAAAAACTTTGACCCCCTATTGTGGCCCCATCCGACCCATCTGCATTATATAAGGAAGCTTTCATAAAAATCTCAGCTATTCTGGCTCAGTGGTTCTTGAGAAGAAGATTTTTAAAGATTTTCCCTATATATTTGTATGTAAAACTTTGATCACCTATTGTGGCCCCATCCGACCCCCGGGGGCCATGATTTTAACAATTTAGAATTTGCTTTATATAAGGAAGCTTTCATAGAAATCTCAGCTTTTCTGACTCAGTGGTTCTTGAGAAGAAGATTTTTAAAGATTTTCCCTATATATTTGTATGTAAAACTTTGACCCCCTATTGTGGCCCCATCCGACCCCCGGGGGCCATGATTTTAACAATTTAGAATTTGCATTATATAAGGAAGCTTTCATATAAATCTCAGCTTTTCTGGCTCTGTGGTTCTTGAGAAGAAGATTTTTAAAGATTTTCCCTATATATTTGTATGTAAAACTTTGATCCCCTATTGTGGCCCCATCCGACCCCCGGGGGCCATGATTTTAACAATTTAGAATCTGCACTACCTAATAAAGCTTATCTGTAAATTTCATCTTTTCTGGCCCAGTGGTTCTTGAGAAGAAGATTTTTTAATGACCCTACCCTATTTTTACCTTTTCTTGATTATCTCCCCTTGGAAGGTGGCCTGGGCCTTTATTTTAACAATTTAGAATTCCCTTTACATAAGGATGTTTTGTGCCAACTTTGGTTGAAATTGGCCCAGTGGTTGTTGAGAAGAAGTTGAAAATGTGAAAAGTTTACAGACGGACAGACGGACGGACAGACGGACGGACGGACGCCGGAATACGGGTGATCAGAAAAGCTCACTTGAGCTTTCAGCTCAGGTGAGCTAAAAACTCTTACTTGGTGTAACATATATTCCGCCCGTCACCGGAAGTGACCAAACGAAACGTCAAATTTCAAATTTATGCTTTTAAAACAAAACCTGCATAGATTAATTAGGTCTCTTTCGGCATTTTAGAAAATGTTAGACTTACTGGAAGTTTAACCAGCAACTTCCGGTTTTTAGAGAAAAACTTCGGAAAAATGTTTTTTCTTTGTCCTCGTATATCTCACTTATTTATCAACTTTTTACTACGATATTTACAGATATTATTGACAATATCCAACTCTGGAGTACCCTTTAATACTTTTTCAAAATTCACTTCCGGTCGCAAGTTACGACCGAATTTCCGTTCTTCAAATGACATTTTGTCCTGGCGTTTTCTCATAAACGGTTAAAGATTGAGTCTTCAAACTTTCAGGGATGATAGATGGTGACTTGTAGCTCTGTAATAATGTTTATCATTGCGATTCGTCACTTCCGGCCGTCACCGGAAGTGCACAAAGGAAACGTCAAATTTCAAATTTATGCTTTTGAAACAAAACTTGCATAGATTAATTAGGTCTCTTTCGGCGTTTCAGAAAATGTTAGACTTACTGGAAGTTTAACCAGCAACTTCCGGTTTTTAGAGAAAAACTTCGAAAAATGGTTACTTCTTTGCTATCATATCTCTCGCTTATAAATCAAGTGTGTGATATGATTTTCACATGTATAATGGCCTACATTTTTCATAACGCTATGCGAGTTATTTCCCCCTGATTACAGAGGGCGCGCAGCAAATTGCGGTCCTTAGTTGACGGTGTCATGTAAGGAATAAATAGAAAAATTACTATTTTTGATTGCAATCAATTACCAGTTAAGGAATTTTTCGAAGAATTAAGTGTAATGACTTAAAATAGTATAATTGAACATAATATTTTAGTCACCAATTACATTTATATGTGTCCCTTGTGTGGTTTTCTCGCAAGCAATGTATGGTCATGGTGTAACAAAGTACGTAAATATTAACTAGTCCTCGATTTCTTTAGATCAGAATCATGATGTCCTTAGTATATCTGCAATTCTTCATTATCAATTTTTATCAATATTTTCGACAACCAAAACGCAAAAAAAAAAAAACAACAACAAAAAACATGCAATAGAAAACACATGATGTAAAACCAACACATACATGTACATTATGAATATCATTTCACACTAAACAAAACTACTTGTTGCTAAATGTACACTAAGTGCCTATAAATAAAGCATTTTAATTATCTCGAATGGGTATCTGTAGTGTAATATGTTTGTTAAAAATATTTTTTTCGCTTGTAATTTAATCTTTAGAAAGTTAGATTTTGTGTCCATCGGCTTACACCTCTTCTTGCACTTCAATTATTCGAATGAGCACAAAAACAATCATCAGGCTCCTAGCAACAATGGGCCTGTCTCCTCTTACTATTACATACAAACTTGGTTATTTTTACATACAGAGATAGATCTATAGTCAGATAGGCTGCCCCCTCCCCCCTAAAAAAACACCAATATTGTCGTGAATGGTAGTGGAAATGTAATAATTAACCGATAAATGGAACTGAAAGATCAACCTTTGCCGCCTTCCTTCTCGAGATTTGGATGATTTTTTTGTGAAATGTACATGTCAAGAAATTTTAGGCAATATTATGAAGTCAACTCCCCCCCCCCCCCCCCCCTAATAAACGTGCCTGATTGTATCACATGCTTTCATTGTGCTTTTAATTCTAGGTGTCTGTTGTTTGTAAAACAGATGACTATTGAAATATCCTCGATATTAATGGTATAATTTGGACAGAAATAAACGTCAAATACACCCTGTAACACCCCCCTCCCCAACTCTACAATTTGACAAAGTGCATACTTTTAAAAGTTTTCTCCATAAAATCCAAGAAATTGAACCTTGTTTTGTCATAGATATAATACAACCTGTTAAAACTTGGCATACTAAAGAATTTGGTAACGTAAGCTTTACTATACACTATTTGTTAATACTGTTTATGTAAAGCTTAGGACCTCAATCGTAAGCGCGCCCCCAACTTCCGGTGTAAGGGGAGTAACTGCAAAAATGTAGGCCATTGACATTATCCACCTTTAGAGTATAGTGAATTATTGTTTTTTTCAATTCACTTCCGTTCGTTAAATGTCTACGATTTCCGGGTTTTTTTTCTCCAGGCGTTTTCTCATAAATAGTCAAAGATTGAGTCTTGAAACTTTGAGGAATGTTAGATTATGACGTGTAGATGTGGCATACGTGTTTCAATTTTCTTGCCGTCACTTTCGTCATCTACCGGAAGTACCTTAAAAATATGTAATTTTTCATTTTTCTAAATTCTAATGCTCATAACATTATTTGATAAAGTGTAAAAAGTCATGTCATTTCCACCGGAAGTTGGTTGTTCGAAACCGGAAGTTGTCCGAAAACTCAGTATTTTTCATGGAAATTTTTAGTGTGGGTTCCTACGCGGTTAATGTGGAATTTTCAGTTTTATGGACTCCCGAGATCCTCGAAAGTGAATGAAACAAAACCGAAATTGTTTATAATTGATAAATTATGTCTTACATGATTCAGTGTTTATTTCTTTCATGTATAGTCGGTCTTCACTAATTGAATTCTCCCAGTCAAGATCATATCTCGTCAGGAATTGGACGGAAGACCTATTCGTTGCTCGCAACAAGATCATTTCTACTTATTATGTCTCCGAACACAAAGTGTCGGAGACATATTGTTTTTGCTCCGTTTCTTATTATTAAGGTCTTCCGTTCCAGACAGAAGACCTTCTAGTGATTCTACTGTTTATTAGGGTCTTCCGTCTTCAGCGGAAGACCCTTCTATTATTCTATTGTTGATTTTTCACTTTTCTTATTATGTCTCCGAACACAAAGTGTCGGAAACATATTGTTTTTGCTCCGTTTCTTATTGTTATTATGTCTCCGAACACAAAGTGTCGGAGACATATTGTTTTTGCTCCGTTTCTTATTATGTCTCCGAACACAAAGTGTCGGAGACATATTGCTTTTGCTCCGTTTCTTATTATTCTTATTATTATGTCTACGAACACAAAGTGTCGGAGACAGATTGTTTTTGCTCCGTTTCTTCTTATTATTATTATTTTCTTCTTATTCTTATTATTCCTCTTCTTTAGTGAAAAATTTGTCCGACCGATTTTGTGAAAGCGCTTCGACAGATCCACTTCAAACTTTGTGAGCTGATAGGGGGTCACTAGGAGTGGTGCATTCAACTTTTCAAATTTTCAAAATGGCCGCCGTTTCAAGATGGCGGCCAAAAAATGTCAAAAACTCAAGGTTGTCGGATTTCAACCAAATTGTATTTCTAGGGTAATTTTGTGACCCCAAGTTCATTTCCACCATCAATTTTTTTTTTTTTGAGCCGCCATTTTCAAAATGGCCGCCATATACCGAAATGTTCGAAAGCGTTAAAATCTCTACACTATTTCGGTTCTGGGGTAAATGGAGGGTCCACAATTCATTTCTAGCATCAGTATTTCCTTCCAATCAATTTTCAAATGTTTCAAAATGGCCGCCATTGAAGAAAATGGCGGCCAAAAATCATGTCCGTCGGATTTCAACCAAATTCAGTTTTTAGGGTTTCTTGAGAATCCCGAGTGCATATCTGGCATCAAAAAGCATTTCTGACATGGGGAGGTGTTCGGAGACATTTGTGTTGGCATCCCAACACAGTTATAGCTCGTTATTCTTATTAAGGTCTTCCGTTTCCAACGGAATAACTTCTAGTGATTCTACTGTTTATTATTAAGGTCTTCCGTTTCCAACGGAAGACCTTCTAGTAATTCTACTGTTTATTAAGGTCTTCCGTTTCCAACGGAAGACCTTCTAGTGATTCAACTGTTTATTAAGGTCTTCCGTTTCCAACGGAAGACCTTCTAGTGATTCTACTGTTTATTATTATTAAGGTCTTCCGTCTCCTGCGGAAGACCTTACTATTATTGTTCGCGTTCTTCTTCTTCATTATTATTATTATTAAGGTCTTCCGTCTCCTGCAGAAGACCTTACTATTATCGTTCGCGTTCTTCTTCTTCATTATTATTATTAAGGTCTTCCGTCTCCTGCGGAAGACCTTACTATTATTGTTTGCGTTCTTCTTCTTCATTATTATTATTATTATTATTATTATTTTCCTTGGTAGTACACGCGTTTTTCTCAGCCATTTCTCGATCGATTTTCACGAAATTTTCAGGAAAGATGTTTTTTGGTGACGAGACTTTGCTTGCAAAATTTCGTGCTTGACGTCACTTCTGGTCAGGAGTTATCTCTCTTTTAGTGACTTTTTGAAGGGCCTTGTTGTCCACACATCTCCTCCGTTAGTTTTGAAGCTAGAGTCTTGAAATTTCAACACAAGATAGAGTAAACATTTTAGAAGATTTGTGGGGGATTCGATTTTACCGGAGGCGATTTGCTTAAAAGCTCGCTTGGACCTGAAAAAATGGATGCCAAAATTTTTCGCCGATGTTTTTGACTTTTGATCTCTAATATCTTTTTTCTTGCAAATATTTTGTTAAGACATGTAGAACAAAAGTTGTGCACATTTACGAGATCTTTTCAAAAATATCAAGATTTAGGGGCTAGCCCCTTAAATTAGGGATCTAGAAGGGCTCAAAGTCTAGATCAAATATCTCAAAAATCGTTAATATTTTGGTATAAGTCAAAGAACAAAAAATGTTTATCTCAACAATCCAAATCTATTCAGATAAAAATTTAGGTCATATGTTACGTAATAAGGGATTTTAAGGGCCAAAACCATAATTTTTTACCCCTTGTATCTCGAAAACGACAAATATTTTGAAAAGCAATAAAGAACAAAAGTTGTTCAGAATGATGATCTGAACAATATGCATATTTCGTTTTTACCCTATGTGGCCCCGTTAGGGAGCTACAGTTTGGCCCCTAAAAATTACTTCTAGAAATAACTCGAGAACGGTAAAGAATTTCTAAATACTTGTTGAACAAAAAATGTTTGAAATATCATGACCTTTCTTACGATATCAAGCAAAAGGGGCCGACCCTTTAAATTAGGGGTTCAGAAGGGTCCAAAGGTTTATGAGAATATCTCAGAAACTATTAATATTTTGTAATAAGTCATTGAAGCGGAAATGTTCATCTAAACGAGCTTGTTCTTATCAAATCAAAAAGTAGGTCATATGTTACGTAATAAGGGATTTTAAGGGCCAAAATCATAAATAATTGACGCCTCATATCTTGAAAACGACAAATATTTTGAAAAGCATTATTGAACAAAAGTTGTTCAGAATGATAATCTAAACAATATGTACATTTCGTTTTTTCCCTATGTGGCCCCGTTAGGGAGCTACAGTTTGGCCCCTAAATATTTCTTGTAGAGATAACTCGAGAACGGTAAAGAATTTCTAAATACTTGTTGAGCAAAATATGTTTAAAATGACAAGGCCTTTCTTACGATATCAAGTAAAACGGACTGGCCCTTTAAATTAGGGGTTCAGAAGGGTCCAAATGTTTTTGAGAATATCTCAGAAACTATTAATATTTTATAATAAGTTGTAGAAGCGGAAATGTTCATCTCAACGAGCTTGATCTTATCAAATCAAAAAGTAGGTCATATGTTACGTAATTAGAGATTTTAAGGGCCAAAATCGTAAATATTTGACGCCTCATATCTTTAAAACGACATATTTTTTGAAAAGCATTATTGAACAAAAGTTGTTCAATGTGTCATAACCTATCGATCAATATCAAAAAATGGGTCTGTGGGCCTCATGGCTCGCCTGTAGAGTCGATTTTTGTCGATATCAGTCGATTTCAAAAACTTGTAACTGGTAAATATTTTGTAAGGACATATTGAACAAAAGTTGTTCAGTTTATCGAGATCTATCGATTGATATCAAGAAATAGGCCTATGGTCCTAATGGCTCGCCTGTAGAGTCGATTTTTTTGTCGATATCGGTCGATCTCAATAACTTTTTACAGGTAAATATTTTGTAAAGACATATAGAACTAAAGTTGTTGAGTCTATAGAGGACAAACAAATGACATCAAGAAATAGGCCCGCGGGCCTTATGGCTCGCCTGGAGAGTCGAATTTCAAACGAATTTCACCGCAACTTTGCTTCAGAAGCTTATGATATGAAAAATTGATTATATCTAAAGTGTCTTAAAGTCGGAAACTAAATTGGGACTCATTTGTCTTTTTTCTTTTTTTTTTTTTAACTCCGAGTGCATCAACAAATCGGACGGAAGACCTACTTGTTGCTCGCAACGAGATCGTGTCTAGTTATTATTATTATTATTCTTTTTCTCCGGTACTTTTTTTGTCCGGTAGTGTTCTCAGAAACTACAAAAGGGATCGATATGAAACTTTCCAGGATGATAGTATAGCGTTTGTAGATGTGCATAGTGATAGTCATTTTGTTTGCACGTGCATGCACGCGCGCGCACGTGCATTGCAATTTTGGTACAAAAAATGGAAAATCAGAATATTGAAGGAAGCGATATAAAACCTAAATAGGATGATAGTATATCATTTGTACATATGAAAAATAATAGTTATTTTGCCAGCACGCGCACGCATGCGCGTGCACGCGCATTACAAAATTTGTACGCTAACTTTGGAATCAGTCTAACTTTTTTGTTGTTCATTGAAATGGCTTGAAATTCCTATCATAGGTAGATATTGAGACCCTTAACTGATTTACATGGTCAAAATTACCAATTTGCACGCGCATGCACGTGCGCTTCATTTTGATTGGATAATGCTAAAACGTTTGTAACTATCTTATTTATGAAGTGAATGAGATGATATTCACAGCATATGTAGACAATATGTGTATCTATATGTTGGTGTAACAAAAAATGCCAACGCACACGAGCATGCGCGTGCAACGTTTTTTAAATGTTCAATTTTTAAAGGACGATAACGTTTTTGTTTTTCATCAAATTCTATTGATATTAGGGGTTTAGATGTATCTTGGTACTCCTTACAAATTGCTGTGGTTAGAATTACTGCTCAGCACGTGCATGCACGTGTGCTGATTTCTGATTGGACGATTTTAAAATCGCTATAACTTCCTTATATTTGGTGGAAACGTTATGAAATTCATACTGTGGGTATATGATACAAATGCCTGTTGAACGACATCAACAAAAATTCGGAATCATACACGCGTGCGCGTGTATGCGCGTGCAACACTTTCTTTCATTTTTTTTTTGGTACTGAAATGACCATATTGAACGTACTACATGTAATTAAAGGCTAAAATAAAATGATTTTTTCCTATAGATTCACAAGGACATCACTTTTTAATTGGGGGAGGTTTGGGGAACATCTGTAACGGTCCCCGTTACAATTAGAACTAGTTATTATTATTTTCCCTTTCGTCTCCGAGACCGTTTGATGGATTTTACTGAAACTTTCACAGATTATAAAGAACGATGGTACCTCGAGACAGTTTTTTCATTTTTTCAAAATTCACTTCCGTTCGTCAGATACGTCCGATTTTCCGGTTTTTGAAAGAAACTTTGTCCGGGGGTAAACTTGAAAACCACTAAAGATAATCGAATGAAACTTTCAGGGATGATAGATCTGTATTCCCTATGGTGCATGCACGTAATAATTTTTGTCGACGTCACTTCCGGTCGTCACCGGAAGTGATTAAAGGAATCATAAATTTTAAACTTTTTTCTTTCAAATTGAAACCTATTTCGGTTTACTATATCTCGTACTAATTCTCAAAAAAATGTTGACCCCACCGGAAGTTGAATCTCCAACTTCCGGTTATATCAAAGAAAGACTATTCATTCTCTCATTTTTCAGTGCCATAAATCTCGGTCATGAAACTAGTTAATGAGTTGAGTTTTACATATATTATAGTCACTATAAATGTCTAGAGTAACGTCAAATATTTTTGTAAAATTTACTTCCGGTCGGCACATACGGCTTATTAGCTGTTTTCGTTGTCTAGCGATTTTCTCAGAAACAGTAAAAGATAGAGTCACCAAATTTTCAGAGTGAATAGATCTCACGTTGTAGGCGTGCAGTAGGGGGATAAGAATGTTGGCCGTCACTTCCGGTCGTCACCGGAAGTGATTAAAGAATCATAAATTTCAAACTTTTTTCTTTTAAATTGAAACCTATATTGGTTTAATAGTTCTCGTTCTAATTCTCAAAAAATGTTGACCCCACCGGAAGTTGAATCTCCAACTTCCAGTTATATTAAAGAAAGACTATTCATTCTCTCATTTTTCAGTGCCAAAAATCTCGGTCATAAAACAAGTTAATGATTTGAATTTTACATATGTTATAGACACTATAAATGCCTAAAGTACATTTAAATATTTTTGTAAAATTCACTTCCGGTCGTGAGATATGGGGTGGACATATTCAAACCTTGTTTTTTCAGTTTCTCAATAATGAATATAGATAGATGCTTGAAAATTGTAGAGTTGATTAACTAACATTAGTTTATTGTACACATACATTCAATTTTTTCGTCCGTCACTTCCGGTCTCTACCGGAAGTCATTGAAAAAATGTCGATTTTCCGATTTCTTCGAGTCTGGATATATTTTCTTGATATTTGCAGGAATAATGTCTGATGAAATGACCTTGCTATAATTATTTTTGTTTTTACAAATTTCACTTCCGGTAGGAAAATATGGCCGATTTTCTGTTTCTCAAAAGGAATTTTGTCCAGCATTTTTCTTGGAAAAGGTAAAATATTTCTTCGAGTGATTTCTCAGAGATGGCTGGATATATTTTCTTGAAATGTTCAGGAATAATGTCATGAAATGACCTTGCTATAATTATTTTTGTTTTTACAACATTCACTTCCGGTCTGAAAATATGGCCGATTTTCTGTTTCTCAAAAGGAATTTTGCCCAGCATTTTTCTTGGAAAAGGTAAAATATAGGTTCGTCAGGGATGATCAATCTCCGTTTGTCAGCGTGCAGCAGGGGGTTGAACATGTCGACCGTCACTTCCTGTCGTCACCGGAAGTGATGGAAAGAATCGCAAATTTCAAACTTTTTCCTTTAAATTGAAACTTATACTAGTTCATTAACTCTCTTTCAAAGTGTTAAAAGAATAATGACTCTGTCGGTAGTCAAAACGACTACTTCCGGTTTCTTGATAAAATATCTTTTTACTTTTCGTCTCTTTGTCCCCATAAATCTCGCTTATATTTGAAGTCTTTCATATGATTTTCACATGTCTAAATAAAAGTATCAACTTCTAATTATTGATAATTTTGTTTTTCAAAATTGGCTTCCGGTCGGTAGTAACCTACTACTTTTTCTTTCTTTGGTCTACTTCTTTTTGTTGAGAACTCTATTCAGATAGAGACGTGAAATTTTCAGGGAATATGGACAGTAAAGAGTCGCTGTCATTTATAGGAAAACGCATCTGAATAGTACTTCCGGTCGTCACCGGAAGTTACGAGAAAGGAATAAAAAATTCGACAATACATTTCTCATTCATTGTTAAGGCACATTTTCTGATACATTTATATGGTTTTCTTAGGAATAGAAATCTCTTTACCGGAAGTGGTCTAACGAAAGACCTACTCATTACTAGTAATGAGTGTCTAGTTATTATTATTTTCTTCTTATTCTTATTATTCCTCTTCTTTAGTGAGAAATTTGTCCGACCGATTTTGTGAAAGTGTTTCGACAGATCCACTTTAAATTTTGTGAGCTGATAGGGGGTCACTAGGAGGGGTGCATTCAACTTTTCAAATTTTCAAAATGGCCGCCGTTTCAAGATGGCGGCCAAAAAACCTCAAAAACTCAAAGTTGTCGGATTTCAACCAAATTCTATTTCTAGGGTAATTTAGTGACCCCGAGTCCATTTCCACCATCAAAATTTTTTTTTGCAGCCGCCATTTTCAAAATGGCCGCCATATACCGAAATATTTAAAAGTGTTAAAATCTCTACAACATTTTGGTTCTTGGGTCAATTGAGGGTCCAAAATTCATTTCTAGCATCAGTATTCCCTTCCAATCAATTTTCAAATCTTTCAAAATGGCCGCCATTGAAGAAAATGGCGGCCAAAAATCAAGTCCGTCGGATTTCAACCAAATTTAGTTTCTAGGGTTCTTTGAGGATCCTGAGTGCATATCTGGCATCAAGAACCATTTCTGACACTGGGAGGTGTTCGGAGACATTTGTGTTGGCATCCCAACACAGTTATAGCTCGTTATTATTGTTCTTTTTCTTACCGATTTTGTGCACGCGATTTCTCAAAAACGGCTTGATAGATTTTCATGAAACTTTCAGGAAAAATGTAAAATACGATTGTCTAGAAAAGTTTTCTTTTTGGTTTTGCAAAAATCACTTCCGGTCGCAAGTTACGGCTGGATTTCCGTTTTTCAAATGATATTTTGTCCGGGCGTTTTCTCATAAACAGCTAAAGATTGAGACTTCAAACTTTCAGGGATGATAGATGGTGACTTGTAGCTATGTAATAGGGTATTATCATTGCCATCCGTCACTTCCGGCCGTCACCGGAAGTGAACAAAAGAAACGTCAAATTTCAAACTAATGCTTTTGACACGAAACTTGCATATATTAATTAGATATCTTTCGGCGTTTCAGAAAATGTTAGACTTACCGGATGTTTAACCAGCAACTTCCGGTTTTTAGAGAAAAACTTTGAAAAAATTGTGTGTTTTTTGTCTTCGTATATCTCGTTTATTTATCAAGCTTTTAATACGATATTTACAGATTTTAATGACATTATCTATCTTAAGAGAACCCTGTAACACTATTTCAAAATTCACTTCCGGTCACAAGTTACGGCCGAATTTCCCTTTTTCAAATGATATTTTGTCCGGGCGTTTTCTCATAAACGGTTAAAGATTGAGTCTTCAAACTTTCAGGGATGATAGATTATGAATTGTAGCTGTGCAATAGGGTATTATTTTTGCCATTCGACACTTCTGGCCGTCACCGGAAGTGAACAAAAGAAACGTCAAATTTCAAAATGATGCTTTTGAAACAAAACTTATATAGATTAGTTAGGTCTCTTTCGACTTTTCAGAAAATATTAGACTTACCGGAAGTTTTACCAGCAACTTCCGGTTTTCAGAGAAAAACTTTTTAAAAACGGTCTTTCTTTGTCCTCCTATATCTCGCTTATTTATGAACCATTTAATACGATATTTACAGATATTATTGATATTATCCATCTCAAAAGAACCTTCCACCACTATTTCAAAATTCACTTCCGGTCACAAGTTGCGGCTGGATTTCTATTTTTCAAATGATATTTTGTCCGGGCGTTTTCTCATAAACGGTTTAAGATTGAGTCTATAAACTTTCAGGGATGATAGATGGTGACTTGTAGCTATGTAATAAAGGTTTATCATTATCATCCGTCACTTCCGGCCGTTACCGGAAGTGAACAAAAGAAACGCCAAATTTCAAAATTATGCTTATGAAACAAGACTTGCATAGATTAATTAGGTATCTTGCGGCGTTTCAGAAAATGTTAGTCTTACCGGAAGCTTAACCAGCAACTTCCTGTTTTTAGAGAAAAACTTCGAAAAATTTGTCTTTCTTTCTCCACGTATATCTCGCTTATTTATCAACATTTTAATACGATATTTACAAATACTATTGACATTATTAATATCAATAGAATGCTTTAATACTCTCTCAAAATGCACTTCCGGTCGCAAGTTACGGTTTTTAGAGAAAAACTTCGGAAAAATGGTTTTTCTTTGCTATCATATCTCTCGCTTATAAAGCACGTGTTTTTGTGATTTTCACATATATAATTGACATTATCCATCTTCAGAGTATAGTGAATTATTGTTGGTTTTTTTCAAAATTCACTTCCGTTCGTTAAATATGTACGATTTCCGGTGTTTTTTCTCCAAGTGTTTTCTCATAAATACTCAAAGATTGAAGCTTTCAGGAAAGTTAGATAGTGACTTGTAGATGTGACATACTTGTTTCAACTTTCTTGTTGTCACTTCCGTCATCCGCCGGAAGTACCATAAAAATATATGATATTTCATTTTTTAAATTCTAATCCTCAAAAGATTATTTAATAGAGTGTAATAAGTCATATCATTTCCACCGGAAGTTGGTTGTTCGAAATCGGAAGTTGATCGTTCGAAACCGGAAGTTGTCCAACAACTCAGTATTTTTTATGGAAATTTTTAGTGTGGGTTCCTACGTGGTTCAATTGGAATTTTTAGTCGTTTGATGGACTCCCGAGATACTCAAAAGTGAATAAAACAAATCCGAAATTGTTTACAATTGATAAATCACGTCTTACATGTACGTGTTTATTTCTTTCATGTATAGTCGTTCTTCACTAATTCACTAATTGAATTCTTCCAGTCAAGGTCCTATCTCGCCAGAAATTGGACGGAAGACCTATTCGTTGCTCGCAACGAGATCATTTCTAGTTATTATTATTTTTTCCCTTTCGTCTCCGAGACCGTTGGATGGATTTTCCTGAAACTTTCACAGATTATAAAGAACCATGGTACCTCGAGGCAATTTTTTCATTTTTTCAAAATTCACTTCCGGTCGCAAAATATGTCCAATTTTCGTCTTTTTACAAGATATCTTGTCCAGCGTTTTTCTCAGAAACGGTAAAAGATAGAGTCACCAAATTTTCAGAGTTAATAGATCTCACTTTGTAGGCGTGCAGTAGGGGGTTAAGAATGTCGGCCGTCACTTCCGGTCGTCACCGGAAGTGATTAAAGAATCATAAATTTCAAACTTTTTTCTTTCAAATTGAAACCTATATCGGTTTTCTAGGTCTCGTTCTAATTCTCAAAAAATGTTGACCCCACCGGAAGTTGAATCTTCAACTTCCGGCTATATCAAAGAAAACCTATTCATTCTCTCATTTTTCAGTGCCATAAATCTCGGTCATGAAACTAGTTAATGAGTTGAGTTTTAAATATATTATAGTCACTAGAAATGTCTAGAGTAACGTCAAATATTTTTGGAAAATTCACTTCCGGTCGGCAAATACGGCTTATTAGCTGTTTTCGTTGTCCAGCGTTTTTCTCAGAAACGGTAAAAGATAGAGTCATCAAATTTTCAGAGTTAATAGATCTCACTTTGTAGGCGTGCAGTAGGGGGTTAAGAATGTCGGCTGTCACTTTTGAATTGATTTGAATTTTACATATGTTATAGACACTATAAATATCTAGAGTATATTGAAATATTTTTTGTAAAATTCACTTCCGGTCGTGAGATATGGGGTGGACATATTCAAACTTTGTTTTTTCAGTTTTTCAATAATGAATATAGATAGACGCTTGAAACTTGTAGAGTTGATCAACTAACATTAGTCCATTGTACACATACATTCAATTTTTTTGTCCGTCACTTCCGGTCTATACCGGAAGTATTTGAAAAAATGTCGATTTTCCGATTTCTTCGAGTGATTTCTCAGAGATGGCTGGATATATTTTCTTGAAATTTTCAGGAATAATGTCTTATGAAATGACCTTGCTATAATTATTTTTGTTTTTACAAAATTCACTTCCGGTCGGAAAATATGGCCGATTTTCTGTTTTTCAAAAGGAATTTTGTCCAGCATTTTTCTTGGAAAAGGTAAAATATAGGTTCATAAAATATTCAGGAATGATCAGTCTCCGTTTGTAGGCGTGCAGTAGGGGGCTGAACATGTCGACCGTCACTTCCTGTCGTCACCGGAAGTGATGGAAAGAATCGCAAATTTCAAACTTTTTCTTTTAAATTGAAACCTATATCAGTTTATTAAGTCTCTTTCAAAGTGTCAAAAGAATATTGACTCTGTCGGTAGTCAAAACGACTACTTCCGGTTTCTTGATAAAATACCTTTTTAATTTTCGTCTCTTTGTCCCCATAAATCTCGCTTATATTTGAAGTCTTTCATATGATTTTCACATGTCTTAATAAAAGTATCAACTTGTAAAGTTTTGATAATTTTGTTTTTCAAAATTGACTTCCGGTCGGTAGTAACCTACTACTTTTTCTTTCTTAGGTTTACTTCTTTTTTTGAGAACTCTTTCAGATAGAGACGTGAAATTTTCAGGGAATATAGACAGTAAAGAGTCGCTGTCATTTCTAGGAAAATGCATCTGAATAGTACTTCCGGTCGTCACCGGAAGTTACGAGAAAGGAGTAAAAAATTCGATAATACATTTCTCATTCATTGTTAAGGCACATTTTGTGATATATTTAAAAGGTTTTCGTAGGAACAAAAGCTCTTTACCGGAAGTGGTCTAACGGAAGACCTACTCATTACTAGTAATGAGTGTCTAGTTCTTCTTTTTTTCCTTACCGATTTTGTGCAGAGGATTTCTCAGAGATGGCTTTGATCGATTTACTTCAAATTTTTAGGGTTGATGCATTGCTATCTGAAGTTTATATCTTTTTTTGGATTTTTGAAAATTCACTTCCGGTTGGAAGTTATCCAGCTTTTATCGATTTTCAGATGACCATTTTGTCCGGCCAAAATCTCAAAAACGATAAAAGCTAGAGTGCTGAAATTTTCAGTGATGTTAGACGACATGTTGTAGTTGTGCACATGGGTTTTAAAAATTTCCGGAAGTGCCTAGTATGGAAGCTCCGTAGGGATCGAAAATGGAGTTTAAAAAAGTGTCCCATTTTTTTCCACGTTTTAAATCATAACCTTTTACTCGTAAATATTTTGCTTAGACATATATAACAAAAGTTGTACAGTTTATTGAGATCTTTCGCCCATAGGCCTCATGGCTAGCCTGAACCATTGAATTTCTGTTACAATGATTAACTTTTTTCACACGAAACTTTTGATAAGACATGTAGAATAAAAGTTGTTCAGTTTTGCAAGATCTATCTAATGATATCAAAAAATAGGCCTCAGGGCGTCATGGCTCGCCTGAACAGTCGAATTTGTATCACAATTAATAACATTAATAACTTTTTTCTCGAGAAACTTTTGACAAGACATGTAGAACAAAAGTTGTTCAGTTTCGCAAGCGTTAACTAACGATGTTAATAAATAAGCCTGCAGGTCTCATGGCTCACCTGAACAGTTGGGTTATTGTTGCAATCTATAACATTTTTGTCAAGAAACTTTTAATAAGACATCTAGAACAAAAGTCGTTCAGTTTTGCAAGATCTTTCGAACAACACCATGAAAAAGACGGACGGGCCTCATGGCTTGCCTGAACAGTTTGATTAGTGTCACAATCAATAACTTTTTTCTGGAGAAACTTTTGATAAGACATGTAGAACAAATGTTGTTCAGTTTTGCAAGCGTTAACTAACGATGTTAATAAATAGGCCTGCGGGTCACATGGCTCACCTGCGGCCGTCACCGGAAGTGAACAAAAGAAACGTCAAATTTCAAACTAATGCTTTTGAAACAAAACTTGCATAGATTAATTGGGTCTCTTTCGGTGTTTCAGAAAATGTTAGACTTTAAGGAAGTTTAATCAGTAACTTCCGGTTTTAAGAGAAAAACTTCAAAAAATTGGTCTTTTTTTGTCCTCGTATATCTCGCTTAGTTATCAACATTTTAATACGATGTTTCAAGATATTATTGACATTATCCATCTCTGTAGAACTCTTTAATACTATTTCAAAATTCTCTTCCGGTCGCAAGTTACGGCCGAATTTTCGTTTTTCAAATAACATTTTGTTCGGGCGTTTTCTCCTTATTATTCCTCTTCTTTAGTGAAAAATTTGTCCGACCGATTTTGTAAAAGTGCTTCGACAGATCCACTTCAAACTTTGTGAGCTGATAGGGGGTCACTAGGAGGGGTGCATTCAACTTTTCAAATTTTCAAAATGACCGCCGTTCCAAGATGGCGGGCAAAAAACATCAAAAACTCAAGGTTGTCGGATTTCAACCAAATTCTATTTCTCATTTCCACCATCAAAATTTCTTTTTGAGCCGCCATTTTCAAAATGGCCGCCATATACCGAAATATTTCAAACTGTTAAAATATCTACAATATTTGGGGTCTGGGGTAAATGGAGGGCCCACAGTTCATTTCTAGCATCAGTATTCCCTTCCTATCTATTTTTGAATGTTTCAAAATGGCCGCCATTGAAGAAAATGGCGGCCAAAAAACAAGTCCGTCGGATTTCAACCAAATTTAGTTTCTAGGGTTTATGGAGGATCCTGAGTGCATATCTGGCATCAAAAATCATTTCTGACATGGGGAGGTGTTCGGAGACATTTGTGTTGGCATCCCAACACAGTTATAGCTCGTTATACCTGCAGTCACTGAAGAGTTTAAAAAAATCATTTTAAAAACTGATTTTTTTACACTTCAATGCATTGTAAATGTTTCTTCTAATAAAAGAAATTAAAGTTTAAAGTTAGTATCTGTACCTGACTGCTTAAGCCAAGTTTTTATAGCATAGATAATATTTGCATATTCCAAGAAGTTAATCTTTACATTTGGATAAGTAGCACTGAAAGTCTCATAACTAAAAAAAAAAGTACCATCTTCCTCAATAATGTCATTAATGTCTGATATTATTGTCGAATAAATGTTTATTAAAATACATTTTTTTAGTAATATGGATCATAGGGTTGTAAAACAAAGGTTGAATCTGCAGTAACATTAGACTCAGTACAAGTGTTCTGTAATTCGATCCAAGCCTTGAACACATCTATCCAAAATTTGTTTTTAATGACTTTTTAAAAGTAGATTAGTGTATTCAATCTCACAGGATGTGAATTTATTTAGGTTATAATTTGATATGAAATTACTCAACCCCCTATTATAGAGATAATATGTCTTACCGAAAACAATTTCATTGAAACTATAAATGATTTTTAGATTTATCATTTTTAAGCCACCATCCTCATATTTCTTGACAAGTACATCCTTCTTTACCCTGTGGGTTGAACAACCCCACACAAAAGAGAAATATAGCTTTTCTAATTCTTTACAATAGGCAATAGATGGGTTAGGGGTGGACATCAGGATATGATTCAACAATGGTAACACTAATGTTTTAATAACTGTTATCTTGCCAATGGGAGTTAAATATCTCTTCCCCCATTGATTTAGCATAGATTTGATTTGTACTAATTTTGGGTCTTAATTTAATTTAGGTATATTTTGCAAGTCGACATCAAAATCTATTCCTAGTAAAGTGAATTTAGTGGTACTCCAAATTAAATTTACTCTTTTCGAGCCAATCCATGCCGTTTGATTTTTTATGTGTAATTCATACATAGTCCGGACATTTCTGAGAAAGCATGTAAAGTTTTAAGAGTTTCTGAAAGACTTTCTTCACTACCATCAAGAATAATTGACGCGTCATCAGCAAGTTGAGAATTTTTTTCCACATTACCTACAGTTATGCCTTTAATTTTTTTTATCTGTTCTTATTTTTATTGCAAAAATCTCTGCACATATAAAAAAAAAATATACGAAGATTAAGGATCTCCTTTTTTTTTTTTTTTTTTTTTTTTTACATGTATGACCTCTTTGAATATCAAAGACTTCAGATAGGTTGTCACCTTGGTTAATTGTTGATGTTATATTTGTGTAGAAGAGTTTAACCCATGTTCTAATGGAAGGACCAAAGTTGAAGAAGTTTAAAGTTTTTTGTATTAAATTCCATGATAAAGTATCAAAGGCTTTTTTCAAAATCAATAAGTAATAAAAGATCGGGGATATCTTCTTCTTCGCTATAATGCAATATATCATATATTAATCTAGTGTTTTCGCCTGTTGGATATGAATCTTGTTTGATCTGGGTCTATTATTTTATCTAGATATAAACACTCCATTTTTTGTATTCTATATTGTGTAACGAGTTGGGTAAAAGCAAAGTGAGACTCACAACCTTCAAACTTCTGTGGAAAGACTGTTGTTCTCATATCATATACATGACACCCCGATCTGACATATGCCCTACATGTATATGTGAGGATTACAGAGCATGAATTCAACGGCGGTTGGATTAGCTGAGAAGCAAGAAGACCTGTGCATTTTCACAAAACATTTGTCAAAGGTTGAGATGGACCGACAGGTAAAATGATAATAATAGTTCAATACATATTAACCCTTATTTTATTGGAATATTCCAGGTACGAGTATATACATGTAATGCAGTGAGGAAAGCAAGAGAAGAAATGAATGCATTTGCAAGACCAGAGGGACTGCTTCCTCCAGGCTCAACAAATCTTTAACATGCCCACTACACCAACGACTTTTCTCAAGCGCTTCCCATGCCACACCATGCCAGACAGGAGGGACCATTTTATTTCTTGACAACAAGAAAGGTGCAGCTTTTTGGAGTTGCCATAGAGGGATGTTACCGGTGTAACCGTGGTGGCTGTCGCTGGTGACCAGAGTCGCTCTTAATAGAATATATAGGGAAAAGAACTACTCGAATCACCGGCTTCTGCGCATGCGTGGTGTTTAACTCGAAGCGGTGCCCCATTGGTTTTAAATCCATAGTGATAATAAACCCCCTTCTCAGTTTTCTGTTTCGTATGCACATCATAACTTGAAAGATACAAATTAACTTGTATTATCAAACTCCAAAATTGATATTTTAATGCATAAGATTTCTGAATTATGTCTAAGATATCTAATAACGAATAAACAACTTGAAAACAATGGCTTTTTATTCAAAGCATATTTACAATAGTGTTATCTCCATAACAATTCCTAAGTCATCTTTTATATTCTAATCACATGATAGCAGGTGTGAACAAGGCACAGCTAGACGTCTTAAACTTGGATTAACGTGCAGGTGTAAACAATTACCTGTAAACACCAGGTTATTATAGGATTAAACATTCTTTTTGAAGAATTTATCGATGTGTAAACTCCGGACATTTTACTCACAAACTGAATAAAAGTGCGAAGCACTTCTATGTTAAGTTTGTGAGTAAAATGTCCGGAGTTTACACATCGATAAATTCTTCAAAAAGAATGTTTGATTCTTATAATTCCAATTCATTCACTAGTGTATGGTCTGTAAAAGTTATAAAAGGTGCAAATAGGTGGCGGTTTGATTTGAACTAGATAATCTAAGTGTAGTTTCAGAATTTGGGAGGAACTAGATGGGAAAAATAATTATTTTGAATTAATTATGAGCGTCGGCGACTGGAGTCGCACTTCAAAATGACCGTTTCATATTTTGTCAGAACTGACTAGTGTATGGTCTGTAAAAGTTATAAAAGGTGCGAATAGGTGGCGGTTTTATTTGAACTAGATAATCTAAGTATAGTTTCAGAATTCGGGGGGATGCGAAAAATAATTATTTTGAATTAATTATGAGCGAGGTGACTGGAGTCGCACTTCAGAATGACTGTTTCATATTTTGTCAGCTGATCCAGCTGCTGGGTCACAGTGCAGTTCAATGGCATACACATCTGTACTGTATGCCTCAGTAACAAATATTTGCTCTTGGTCTGTAGTTGATGTCAACTGTGTTATGTTTCAAGGTCATACCCTGCATACTAATCAATTAACTTCTTTACACAGGTATTTGCCAAACTCGGACCTTCGGCTAGCCATTGATGAATTGCCAACACAGCCAACCATCCTCATTGACAATTCACTCTTTTCTTTCCAGGTTGAGAAATCATATCCAGCATTCTTTCTTTTTCAGGATTTTCAGTCGGAGTTCATCCCAGTCTGTACTCAGTTTTAAACTAATTTCGAACACTGCTTTTCTGTTACTATAATTCAGAAAAATATACTGACACCAGCATATTTTAGTGGGGGGGGGGGTGTCTTCTTTTTTGTTTTACCACACCCAAACATATTTATAAAAGATGCGGTGGCTACAAATGAAGGGAAGAAAGATATAAAAAAAAATTCAGTCTAAAATGCATTAAAATTCATATCGTTCATTCCGAATATAACTGATTATTGCATTAGTATACCTTTTTTCTAGCATGTTTTCAAAGAAATGAATTTAAACTAATTTCACGTGTTTTGAACTACGTGAAGTAAATTACTTTAATGGAGTATGAACTTCACATCTCCATTCTTAACATTAATTCATCATAAATTATCCACATTTTCGAATATATACTGAATGTCTGATATCAACATTGAAAAACACTAGATATATCTATAGATATGATGTTTACCTAGAAATGTAAACCCGAGTCGGTCAAAAACAGTCACCTATCTTCTTAGTCAGGTTAGTGTTAAATAACTATGATAAGTTTATTGGATTGGCTAGTTGTGCTTTGTGCTCATTGAATTACAAATGAAAATTAGTCATGGGGCATCGATTTTCTGACCACAAACTATGTCGAAAATCTGCTGTAAATTTATAACTAGGCCTAATTGCTCAAAAAATTAAAAGTAAATACCTAAGCATTTCAACACCTGTATAAAAATACTTCATTGACATAGTTGATATGAAAAAGGTAATTGCTTTTCGATATTAAAAAACACAATATAGAGGAAATTCGAGTCACAACTTTGTTTAGAATTAGACTGGTACAGTGTGATCATGATTCGCATTTATTCATACTAGCAATTAAATCATCGACAATATAAGCAATAATATTTACTTTTTCTTTTTAAACCACTATCTTACTTTCAAGGTATTAGTGGTCCTCTCCCACCACTGTGAAGAAATGGTGATGGTACTCTCACTAGTTACGGAGATCCGCTCCTCCAACTTTTTTTAATTCCATTGTGGTGTTGTTTTATGCATATAGAAATTTGAAATGCGAACTGCATTCTAGAATGCAGTACACTATTGAATTGCGAATAGTGAACTACGAACTGCGATCCAAAATCTAATTGCCTCAATGAAGACCAGGGAAGGGGAGAAAACGGGGCTGACGTGAAGGGTTCAAATGGTGTTATTTCTATGCTGCATCACTGCCTTACAGAAAAAGAATGCATTATCTATTGTGATAATTGTGCTGGTACATTAACATTTGAATACGTTGTAGTGTATGTAATTTTTTTGTATTTTTCTCACCCTCAACTAAACATCATGATTTTATCTACATGTATTTATATAGATATATATTCTTCTAGGTGAGAATAAAAATAGATATGTACTGGTGTATCTGTCGTGGCGGGCACTGTTAGGTCTTCACAGGGATATTACCATTTCAACACAGGTGCCCTATCACGGAAGTTGTCTGGTGGACGCTGGATTTGCCAACAGTTTGTACCAAAACTTATATTGGTACTATTTTATAAGGGTCTAGTGGATGATAAACAGAAGTGACAAGTCAAACAGCAGTGCCATATCTAAACGAGGCTGGGAATGGTTTGATTGGAAGACATTTATATCCCAGTACTTTGGCCCAGTAAAAGGCATACGGAAACTGCACTATTTTAGATTTTCTTCATCTTTTCCTGGTAAGTTTGAAAATAAAATTCCTTCTCATTTTGTATACTGCATATTAGCGCATGAGATATTGATTCAGATCGGAACTTCTTATTGTTGTAATAATATATTTTTAAAATGTCTAAAATGTTTTTTGGTTTTTTTTCTTTCAATTTTACAGGAAAGATGTACGTCAGAGAAAGGGCTGACCAGGTAGAGACCGAAATTGAGTTGTTGAAGTCTGTTGTTACATCTGAGGACCTGACAGCTAACCCCATGATGCCGGACAATGTACCTCCAGGATGGATTCTCCAGAGAGACAGTGGTACCTCTATCGTATGGTCAGACCATTTGTCAGGGATCCTTATAATGAGCTAACTTGTCCAAATCACAAGGAATGATCACAACAGGATTTGGCCTATTATTGATATTTTTGTCATTATTGGAATGAAGTATAAAATGCTCTAAAATATAAAAGAGCTTACACGTATATGCTTCTTTATTCTTGCTTCTACGCACACTTTATTCCATGAATGCATCAATAGCTCTTATAATAAGGTATCATCAGGATATACGTCATGTATTCTAAACTAAAACCACGTAACGTTATTTTGACGTTACGCCAATGAGTCAAAATGCAGAACAATTCAAGCTGCTTAAGGCAGTTTTTATGCTGTCATTTTTTGGAAAACAAGTAAACATTGATATAAAAATAATCAGGAGGACTTGCTCTTTCAGAAAAACTTTTTAAAAAGTGAATTTCCAAAAGTTTGTTATGAAGGGCCTTTTCGCTTGACGCAACGCAACATGTGTATATATAATGAATTAATTAGTGGTGTTATCTTATTAGATATTTACACTTACCTAATATTTGTAACTATACATCCTTTGTAAGCTTCTGTATGTTGTCCTTGATTGCTCTCCATCTGTTTTAATTAGGATGTTATTTCTGTACATTTTGCTAACGTTCATAATGATAATGCTACTTCTATTTTTCATCCACAAGTCTTTAAATATCATTACTAAACGGTGATTTTTTTTTACTATCAATAGCAAAAATACTACGGATAATCCATCATTCCATTAATGATGCATATGGTGTTTATATATCTCAACTGATCCGATACGCAAGAGCTTGTTCTGCGTATGATCAGTTTTTAAATCGAGGCAAGCTACTGACAAACAAGTTGATGTTACAGGGGTTTCAATAGTCTCGTTTAAAGTCAACATTTCGCAAATTCTATTGTCGTTATAAACATCTAGTATGCTCATATAACCTAATATATAACCTATCATTGGGTCAAATGCTGTTTGAAGTGTTTCATACCGATTGTTAGGCCGTTCTTGGCACACTGATTTTGACTACGGATTATTCCGTTTACCGGATCAAGACATAGGCTCACGGCGGGTGTGATCGGTCGACAGGGAATGCTTACTCCTCCTAGGCCCCTGATACCACCTCTGATGTGTCCAAGGGTCCGTGTTTGTCCAACTCTATTTGTATTCATTGTAGGTTTTATGAGATTGATCACTTTTCTTTATCTTCGCCTTTCATCTTGACAAATCAAAGCAACAACGCGTTTGATATAGCTAATCAAAGTATCTAAGCGTTTCTATAGAAATTACAATGTCAAAATGTTTTTATAATCGTTAACTAACATATCTAGATTCAGGATTGTTTTGTATACAATACATTTTTGTTGTTTCATTGTTGTCATTTCTCGAAATATGAAATGTAAGTGACCGTTCAACTTGACACACACTTCGCCGTAAAGTGTGTAAGCTTCACAGGCTCACAACCCTGGTCATCAAAGTTGTCCATCATACGTGGCACAGGGTAACGTCATTGCTTTCAATGGAGAGGACAATGTGTTGTCCAATTTTTCCCCATGTGAGCTGAACGTATATGGAGTGACCCATAGGTCAGCATAACATGCCTTTTAATATACAAAGGCAATCAGATATGGTGACCTTGATGCTGTCAATATGGTCCAAAAAGCCACAGACACCTAATGAACACTGGGTTGATACAAGGGAAAAGATTATGACTGCTATTATCGAAAATAAATGCAGACAAGTGTTTCGCAAAAAAAATTGAGGGCAGTAAAAAAGGACACTGTCTTCGCTGAATCAACTTTTAACGACACATGGAGCTCAGACTTGGATAAACAAGGTACAGAAAATACCAAAATAGAGTCCTGGCCTGCACAAAATTTTCTTGGGAAAATTATCGGTGAAATTTGCCCAAAAAACAAACAAACATCGAACACGTTAAAAAGTGACCAGTGGAGCAAAACAAAACAAAAGCAACATTCCAAAGTAAGCACTAAACACAGAGACATTACGCAGATGCTTCAAGCCTCACGTAGTCAATCTGACTCTGAATCTCTGTCAGACTTCGAAGCGTCCTAGGACTTTAATTCAGATGAGACGGGTATGGTTAAACACCGACTCTGAAATGGCTAGTAGCAATTTCGTTTCCAAGACCCGTAATCTAAAAGGATTCTGATTTTTTAACAATGGACTAGACAGGACTGAAATGGTATTTTCATTTACTAAGTTCGTGTATAAGATTTTTAAGTACAAGGTTCCAGGAATTTCGTATCCATGAAATGCTAGATTTTATTTCAGCTAATGTAAGAGGGTTAAATATTCCCGAAAAAAGGCAAAAAATCTGTTCATGGTTGAGAGAAAGTAATATGGATATTGTCTTGCTTCAAGAAACACATTTTATAGAAAAAATGGATCTACATGTATATATAATCTGACTCGGAAAGGTAAAATATTTCACGTTTATAGTGACTCTATATTCAACAGAGGTGTACCTGTCCTAATTACATGTAATCAAATATTAAATGCAAAAACAATCAATCTAAGAAAATCTAATGACGGAAGAAGAATTTTGATCAATCTTGAACTTGACGGTAATCCCTCTACTATTGTAAATATAAATGCACCGAATGATGTCAAAAGGAGTTGTAAATTTTTCGAAAATCTCAAAACTTTTATATCAAGACATTCTCTTAATAAAAATATTGTACTGTGTGGGGATTTTAATTGTCAATTGAATGATAGTACAGACAAAAGTGTACGTTATTTAAAAGAACTAATACGAAATTGTAATGTAGATGTCCAGGAACATTTTGTTATACGTGGTGTGACGCTAAAAACTTTCCTAAAAATCGCATAGACTAAGTTTTAAAAACAATTCATTTTGGTATAATTTAGATGGTATTAAGGTTAGAAAAATTCCAGGTACTCGATCAAACGGAAGTCGTATGACTGATCATACATGTAGATTTTTAAACTTCAGTTTGATATAGATAAAACAAAAAGGTGTGGGATATTGGAAGCTTTTAAAAATGTTTCCTATCTGGAAAATGAAAAGTGCAATAAAGGAATAATAGATATTTTTCATAATATAGACTCGTCCCTAAGTCCTATGAAGGAATGGGAATTGATTTAATGATAACTTAAAGATTTTTCCATTGATTTTGCAAACATGAGCAAAATTCAATTAAAGAGAAAATAAAATCAATTGAACATGAAATAGACGATATAGAAAAGGGAAACACTGATGACTTGAACTACAAACGTTAAAAATATTACAAGCGAAATTATAGACGCTATTTAAGATATAAAAAATCCAAAGGTTCACATATGAAATTCAAAGTAAAATGGATTGAGGAGAGAGGGAAAAACTTTAAATTATGTATTTCTCTGAGAGGGAAGTTGTGACTAAATTTCAGAGCAATACCTGTGGCCACACCAAAAAATCTGGAAAACTGTTTGACTGACTTCTACCCCCCTAAGTACTGTAGGTCATACTGCGCCAATTCAGCTGAAATGCTAACTACAATTGTCTTCCTCCGAGAGGAAGCCTTTGACTAAATATCAGGGCAATATCTGTATCCGTAATGAAAAAAGTCCGGAAAACTGTTTGACCTATATTTACCCTAAAAGTAGGTCATGGATGGACAAATCCAGCTGAAATGCAAACTGAACTTGTATTCCTCCAAGAGGAAGCCTGTGACTAAATTTCAGTGCAATATCTTTTTCGTAATGAAAAAGAACCCGAAAAACTGCTTGATTTATTTTTAGCCCATACGTAGGTCAAGGACGGACCAATCCAGCTGAAATTCAAACTAAACTTGTAATCCTTCAAGAGGAAGTCTGTGACTAAATTTCAGAGCAATATCTGTATCCATAATTTAAAAAACGCCCGGAAAACTGTTTGACCTACTTTTAGTCCTAATGTAGGTCACAGACGGACGAACCAATTCAGCTGAAATGCAAACTGAACTTGTATTACCCTGAAAGAAAGCTTATGTGTTAACTTCCGGGCAATATCTGTATATCTGTAACGAAAGAAGTCCGGAAAACTGTTTGATTACTTATAGCCCTAAAGTAGGTCAATGCTAATCCAGCTGCAATGCAAATTCACTCTTACTATTCTTGAGGGAGAAATTGTGACCAAATTTCAAAGTTGTACATGCATCCGTTTCGGAAAAAAGTCCGGAAAACATGACCCCCGACGGACGGACGGACGGACAGCCAGCCAGACGCACGGACAGTACCATAACATAATACGTCACTTCTAATGCCGGGCGTATAAAAAGGAAAAATCACCTGGAATAGATTGTCTTTCAAGTAAATTCTATCAGTGTTTTTGGGAGCAGCCGGTTTGGTCCTTTTTTTATAAAGCCTTTTTGATAAATGGAAACTTTCACATATACAAAGACTTTCTATTGTATCGCTTATGCAGTGTATATAAAAAGACGGGGAAAAACATAAGTAATTATAGACCAATACGTTTAACAAAAACAGATTACAAAATTATTGTTTTTGTTTTCGCAAAAAAACTTTAGAATATAGCATATACTCTCTAAATTAATCAACAAAAAACAGACTGCATACATAAAAGGAAGACATACATGGAAAGGAGAAAATGCTAGACTAATATTCGATGTTTTTTACTACTGTGAAACAGAATTCAAATGGTATACTACTTTTCTTAGACTTTAAAAAAGCTTTTTGATTCCGGAGAATGAAATTCTAGCTACTAAGATAAAATATAACCAAGGCATAAAAGGCATTACAATAAAAACTACAAACTTTACAACAACAAAAATACAACACGCGAATAATTTAACGTTAGCTTTGAAAGACGAAATGTCGTTGAAAATTTCTTTAGATGTACTAAATTAATTTTACGAACGTGCAGGATAAAAAAAATAAATAAACATAATTAAGACAGAATATATCCCATTAGGCAGTCTAACACTTCGCATAAAGACTTTGGCCTACCGGTATATGGTATTAAGATAACGTATAAAGCAGTGAGGTGTTTGGGAGTTTATATTGGCCACAATAAAGAAGAGTGTTATGACAAAAATTGGATGAAAATCTATCACGATATAGAGAAACTCTTTGAATCATGGAAAAGAAGAAAACTAACTTTATTTGGTAAATCATGTACAGTAAAGACACTAGCTATATCTAAACTTGTGTATGTTGCTTCCATACTAAGTTTACCTTATAAAGCCTACATTAAGAAAATACAACGTCTTATATACATCTTCATTTGGGATAAGACTGGAAGAATGAAGCGTAATGTTTTTGATAGGTAGTATTTTAAAACGTGGGTTTATCAATTGTTGATACTGAATGCAAATCTAAAGCACTAAAAGTTGCGTGAGTTCTTAGATTGTTAAATTTGTATAATTTAAAAAAAAATGCTATTGTGAATGGCTGAATATAGGTATACTATATGCATTGTATTCCTCAGATAAAAAGTTAGAAAATAGAAAAATTACCACTATTTTATGTGCGTGCAAGTGGTGTGTTCCTTTAATGGCTGCAATTTGTTTACCTTTGGCAAAGTTTCGACGGATGGAATTTTGCAACAACCGATCTAGAACAATTGTAGTTTTCTTTATGAAGGTAATCCGGGATATAATGTGGAGTTTTGTATGTGAAAGATTTATTTAATGAGGAAGGCAATTTCAAACAGCTTTCAGATTTATCAAACTGTATCAGAAATCTTCAAACTGAATATGTGAATTTAGAATTCTTTCTACTGTATTTAAACGATTGTGTAGAAAATCTGATTTTTCTAATTGCAAGTTTATAAAAATACAACACAGAAATAACTTTCTTTTCTACACAGGACTTGTGAGCGTTTTGAGACCCAAAATCTTGTATATAAGAAGTTTTGTAAACCACATTATCAAAGAGTTTCAAGTGACGAGTTAAGTATTGAACCTGTAGCATGGAAATATAACTATCAATATAAATTATTAGATATTCCTGATAAGCAGTTCTTAATTTAACTACAAGCTTTTAAATAATCTGTAATAATGTTTATCTCAGTAAATGGAAAAGATGTAAAAACTTCACTAGCTGATTATAAACTTTTTGAAAAGTTCGTCCAAAGTATATATCAATGTTTTGACGTGCTATTGTATCTGTTATTTGTTTATATGAACCTGAAACAAATAAGATTTGAAAACAATATTTTTACAATAGTTACCTAACATATCTAGATTCGTAATTGATTTGTGTACAATACATTTTTGTTGTTTCATTGTTGTCACTTCTCGAAATATGACATGTACATGACCTTCCAACTAGACAAAACGTCTATACTTGGCCTTTTCAAAAGTCTATACTCGGCCTTCTAAACACCTTAAATACTTAGCCTTGTGAAAAGCCTACACTTAGTCTTGTAAAAATAAAAACCCTGTACTTGGCCCTAAGAAAAGCTTTATATTTAGCCTCGTAAAAACGCCTATACTTAAACCTCTAAAAACAAACTATAATTAACATTTTAAAAATCTATATTAAGACTTGTAAAATCTTACACATAGCCTTGTAAAAAGCATATACTTAGCCTTGTAAAAATACATATACTTAACCCTGTAGAAACCTTTATCTAGCCTTGTAAAAACCTTATACTTAGCCTTGTAAAAAGCCTAAACGTAGCCCTTGGAAAAAGTATACTCTTAACCATGAAAAAAAAAACACCTATACTTAGCCTCGTAAAAGCCGATATATTGGCATTGTAAACATCTATATTTAGACAAAAGCCCGCAGTTAGATTTGAAAAAATAATAACCTATATATACTCTGATAAAAGTATCATCGTAGATATGTAAAAAGCCTATACTTAGCCTTGTAAAATATATACAAAGTCTTGTTAAAATCCTATACTTAGACTTGTAAAAAGCCTATATTTAGCCTTATAAAATATATACAAAGTCTTGTAAAAAGCCTATACTTAGTCTTGTAAAAAAGCCTATACTTAGACTTGAAGAAAGCCTAAACATAGCCTATACTCAGCCTTGTAAAAAGTATATACTTTGTCTTGTTAAAATGCACATGAAAGGTGGAGATAACGAACAGTGATCAATCTCATAAATCCATAAGCAATACAAAATAGATAGTTGGGGAAACACGGACCCTTCGACATACCAGAGGTGGGATCAGATGCCAAGGAAGAGTAAGCATTCCATGCCTATACTTATACCTGTGAAAAGCTTATACTTTTCCTTGTAAAAATGCATATACTTAGCCTTGTAAAAATCCTAAACTTAGACTTGCAAAAAACCTATACTTAGCCCTTGTAAAAACTTTATATTTAGCCTCGTAAACACGTTTATACTTATAATTGTAAAACGCCTATACCTCAACTTCTAAACACCTATAAGTATCATTGTAAAAATCTATACTTAGCCTTGCAGAGAGTCTACACTTAGCCTTGTAAAAACCTTTACCTAGCCTCGTACAAACCTTATACTTAGCCTTGTAAAAAGCCTAAGCTTAGCCCTTTGAAAAAGCCTATACTTAGCCTTCTAAATGGTCTATACATGTCTTTGTAAAATGCCTACATTTAGACTTGTAAAAACCTATAATCAGCATTGTAAAAATCTATATTTAGACTTGTAAAATCCTATACTTAGCATTGGAAAAAATCTATACTTAGCCTTATAAAAAGCCTATAATAATCCTAATAAAAGACTATACTTAGACTTGTAATAAAAACTTATACTTAGCTTTGTAAAAAGCCTTACACTTAGCCATTGTAAAAAGTCTATAAATAGATTTGTAAAAAGCCTATATTTAGACTTGTAAAAACCTACAATTAGCTTTGTAAAAATCTATAATTAGACGTGTAAAAACCTATAATTACCTTGTAAAAAAAAGCCTACACTTATCCAAATAAAAGCCTATACTTAGACTTGTAAAATACTATACTAATAGCCTTGTGAAAATGCAGTTACTTACCCTTGTGAAAAGTATATACTTAGCCGTACCTTGGGGATCCGGGTTAGAATGGGTTCTCAGTACCCCTTGCTTGTGTAGTGATTTTGGGGGGTGGATTTTTGGTAGTTCTGGTCGGGCTTGGAGTCCTCTGAACCTGCACGTGCAATTGTCTCTCTCTTACCCGCGAACTCTAGGCAAGCGGACAGGTATTTAACTGCGCAGCACTGTAGCCATTGTGTGTGTCGAGTTTTTGTAAGTTGTTCTGTTTATTGGTTAATATATGTGTTTCTATGTGTTTTTCCGGTGTTTTCGTGTATAGGAAATCACTTCATTGGCGCCGCAGGTAGGATATTTTGCCCACCTGCGCCGCGGATTATAGCGGGGGTCGCATGATCGCAGGTGGGAGTCATTTTGAAATACTAGAATTAGGCTAGTTTTGTTAGCTAATCAATTCTGTGCATTGTTTCTTATCGATAGGGAACCGACAGTGATTTTTATTATGCAACTGTAATTGATTAGTTTGGTATATGTAGATTATGTGATAGCTGTGTGGCAGTAGGCCTAGGTTCATTAATTGCTATATTGTTCACATTGCATTGTTGTGTGTATTGCGTGCTTGGCAGTTAGGTGGGTAGATATGGAACGTAAACAGTGGTCGTTTGGTTGAGGTAGGGGGAGTCCCGGGTTGTTGAGTGGCATGGGTCCCCGGGGGGGGGGGGGGGGGGGGGGGCAGACCGGGTGGCACAGCAGGGGCAGCGTGCAGACAACGTGGGGGGCTCAGCACCTGACAAGGTGGATCAGCTGTTTGGTTTTAGCACACCTTTTAGACCGCCAGTGTACAGTACCCCGGAGGTATGTGGGGGTAAGGATACTACCTTACTGGGAGAAGTTGATATGTCCTTGACCTTGACCCAGGGGGGTACTAGGGATCCCGCAAGAGGCAATAGCAGCAATTTGGAGGTAGACAAAGGTCAGGGTATGCACCAGGGGACGAGGGGGTCCTGACTAGTAGGGTAGATGCCCTGGAGGCTAGGTTTGAATCTAGGCTGACACAGATGACACAGTTGCTGGAAGGGTTGTCGGGTTCCTTAGGGAGTAGGCACTCCCAGGGACCAGTTCCCAGGGAGGACCACAGTAGTGGGGGTCCCCCCTTGGGAACTCAGCTGCACAGCCCAATTCAAGCTGGTGACAGTGGGGGTATAGGTATCCCCAGTATGGCAAGCATGCCAAGTGACACCCAGTTCACTTCATCCTATGGGGGACAGCATTGTCCCAGGGTGGCTATTCTGGGCAATCGGGCACAGGTATCCCAATGTACAGTGGAGGCGGTGGTGGTTTCCCCAGAGAAGTATCACCCAGGGAGGGTGGTAGTTGGGGAAGTAGGGCCAGTCATACTTCATATTTCAATGGTGATGTAGGGCAGTTACGCCAGAGTAGGGGAGCAGTCCCTTGGGGGGGGGGGAGCCCCTGTATACATGTAGCAACGATAGCCCACATAACTCAAGTGTGTATGGTGTTGCCCAGATTCATAGGGGATATGTAAACCCAGTAAGTAGGGAATCCCCCGGGACACAAGGCCACTCATCTAATTCCCAGGGATGGAACGTAGATGATATGGGGTTAGGGTCAGTCGGGGCAAACAGGGAAGTCTCGTTCGCCCCACCCTTCAGCAGTGAAGCCTGTTTGTTAGGGCCCTCTGAGAGACTTTCGGGGACTTCCTCATCGTGGTCACCAAGTGGCAGTTCGGGAAGGTTGGGGCGTAACATCCCCGCGGAGGCTGAGAGCCTCGAGTATAATGGTAGTTTAGAGTGGGGTTTGTTCTACGCAAAGTTCAAAACCTTGGCCCGTTATTATGGGTGGAATGATGACGACAGTCTTCTGGCATTAAGTGTCTCGGTAGAGGGGGCAGCCCTGAGGTATTTTCATATACTGTCCTCCCAGGGGGAGGATATGACATTCGGTGAAATAATAGCTCGTTTTGGGAAAGGCACATTGCAGGTGGCATCACAGTTGGAGTTTGCAGATGGATGAGGTGCCCGTGGGGCATAGGGACAATGTAGACAGGAGTATGCATTTTGGTCAGACTGGGGATTAGACATCATAGCAGGTCAAGATCGAGATCTCCACTGGTTAGGGATATCAGTACAGAAGACTGTAGAGATGGTCCCAAGTTGTCTAGTCGGGATGTGGCTGTTCAGAGGGCCGAGGGTGAAATAGGGGTCAGGGACACAGGGTCGGCACAGACAGGGGTGCTGCCAGGCAAATATGAGAAGTTATGTGGTTGGCCGGAGGACACTGAGGCAGGTGTTGGTCGCCGGGGTGGTGGGCTGGAGAACCCCGGGGATAGTGTCGGTTGCCATAGTGATTTGACTTCTTGGGGTAGCTCTGGGTTTTGGTGTTGACATGGCTGTTGTGTTCTGCGATGTGGATGATGATCCGTCCGAGGGTTGGGATGGTGACAATGGTTTTGTCACTGATGCTGAGTTGGGGTGTCTGGTTGAGGCACAGTCTGATGTTCCGCCTGGTGTGATCGGTAGTTCGGTTTGAGTGGTCGGACTACTGGTGCTGGACAGTGGGATATTGAGGTGGCACGGGCTCTGGTCTTGCATTCCGTTGATGGTTAGTTCTCGGATGCGGATGACGAATCTGGGGGCGAGGGTGCAGTTGAGTGTCGTGTTGGTGAGTCTGGATTGTTCCAGGTGGGATTCGATGCATGCACGGAGGTTTGTGATAGGGCTGTATTAGTATTCCATGCAAGAGTGAAAGCATACAGGCCTCAGTTGTAGTGCTGGAGACAGTTGCTGAGCGGCACAGTCTAATCATTACAAATCCCCTAGTCATGATTGAAGCAGTAGTCTATCAGTTC
>NC_079172.1:56100681-56193181 GCF_947568905.1 Ostrea edulis
AAAAAACTGCTAATTCATAAATATGTATAGATTAATCATGGATATTAGGGAAACCAATGTATAATAGACATCTAGTTGAGGAAAATCCAGCACAGGAGTTATTGCCCTTGACAACATTTTTTAAACCATAAATAATTGATTATTTATGGAAAATATAAACTTTTTCAGTATTAATATTTTATCAGATTTTTTATTATATCCAGTGAATAATATTCCTCAGAAAGATATATTTCTATCATGTGCAAAGTTTTAATTTATTAAGATTTTTGCAAAAACCTATGACGTCACATGAGGATCAATCAACCTTAAGTGTTTTACACATACACACTATATACCAAGTTTGGCCCTAACCTGGGGTCAGACCTGGGAGTCATGAAATTTACAATTTTGGTAGAAGCTTCCTTGCTCATTACTATATACTCACTTTCTCTGCTAGATGCCCAGGAGTAAAGAATTTTCTTTTTAAGAAATACATCAATTTTATAGTTTTTACCCCAAAATTAAGGCCCCTTAGGGTGAGGGGTCATGAAATTTACAATTTCCAGTCTCCTTCACCTACAGATGCTACATACCACATTTGGTCACGATTGGCCCATTAGTTTCTGAGAAGTTGTTACTGTAACGGATGCCACACGATGGACGACGACAGACGCGGACAAAAAGCAATAGGTCACCTGAGTGACTCAGATGACCTAAAAATCTAACCTACATGTATTCATTATGTCCTGAACTTTTTAAGGTAGATCTTTCATATCTTGTATAATTAGATATTTCTTATTCAAGACCTTTCATTTCATATCATGGCCTTTGACCTTGTGACCTTGAACTCGGATTTGGCCAACTTTTAAGAAAACATAACCCATAAAATGTATCCGGAACTATTCTAGGTAGGGCTTTCATACTTTGTATATAAATCCTTCATGGCAAGATCTTGTTACACAATAGTGTTTGATATTTTGAACTTTCACGGGAAAATGGGATTGATAAAAAAAATTCACAACAGCTGAATAGTGGCAGGGCCAAAGGTGACTCAGGTGAGTAATGTGGCCCATGGGCCTCTTGTTATTGCATGCAGTTTTATAGAGAATTCTTTATAAGGGTAGAGAGCAAGAGAGGTGTCCCCAACCTCCTGGAAAGCCATTGCTTGTGGTGCAAAGTTCTAGGTAAAATGCTCTACTGATTGAGCTAAAGGGTTATTCCACTAGTCAGAGCTAGTAGGAAGGCCATGTACCTAACACTAATGCAGCAATACAGCATGCATCTTCAACAAAATGCTATGCAAGTGGACAACCTTAGTTACACTTGTGTTTGCATGCATTACATCTGGCAAGGAACAGGTATAGTGCTTTACCAGATAATATTTTTCTACCTGTACAAGTCTCTATGTGGTAACCGTAACAACACATAACTGACCTTTACTCCGGAGAAATCCTGAGAGCCAAAGTGCTCTGACATCTCATAGAAAGACAGCAATGGAAGGTTGGTCACTACACTCTCTGTTGAAATTGCAAAAGTTTCATTTAGACATTAATACTCACCCCCATTTGCAGAACTGGATACAACATTTCATCATATTACCAATATAAATCAAAAGACATACTTGTACCATTTGTTGTTAAATTTTAAAACTTTTCAAATTCAGTTTTGTGTTATTACCTTTTCTGGTCTCGTTCTCATCTACAAAACCTTAAAAAAAACAGGGCAGATTTACAATAATACAAGATGAATTTTTTTATAAACAGTATTGTAAATTAGTGTTTCTCACAAAATTAAACTTACGGTGTAGTAATTGTCTTCAATGTATGACAAATGAGAACAATAAATGTTGGGCAAAGTAGGAACAGAAGGAACAAGAGGATAAACAGAATGAATAAGAGGAGGAACAGAAGAAACAAGTTGAGGAACAGATGGAACAAGACAAGGAACAGAAGGAACAAGAGGAGGAGCAAAAAGAACAAGAGGAGAAACACAAGCAACAAGAGGAAGAACAAGATAAAGAACAAGAGGAGAAGGAAAAGGAAAAAGAGGAGGAACACAAGGAACAAGATAAGGAACACAAGGAACAAGAGGAGGAACAGAGCGAACAAGAGGAGGAGCAGAAGGAACAAGAGAAAGAACAGAAGGAACAAGAGAAAAAACAGAAGGAACAAGAGGAGGAGCAGAAGGAACAAGAGAAAAAACAGAAGGAACAAGAGGGGGAACACAAGGAACAAGAGAAAAAACAGAAGGAACAAGAGGAGGAGCAGAAGGAACAAGAGAAAGAACAGAAGGAACAAGAGGGGGAACAGAAGGAACAAAAGAAAGAACAGAAGGAACAAGATGAGGAACAGAAGGAACAAGAGGAGGAGCAGAAGGAACAAGAGAAAGAACAGAAGGAACAAGAGGGGGAACACAAGGAACAAGAGGAGAAACACAAGGAACAAAATGAGGAACAGAAGGAACAAGAGGAGGAAGAGAAGGAAAAAGAGGAGAAATACAAGGAACAAGATGAGGAACAGAAGGATCAAGAGGAGAAACACAAAAAACAAGAGGAAGAACAAGATAAGGAACAAGAGGAGGAACACAAGGAACAAGATAAGGAACAGAAGGAACACGATGAGGAGCAGAAGGAACAAGAGAAAACAGAAGGAACAAGAGGAGGAGCAAAAGGAACAAGAGGAGAAATATAAGCAACAAGAGGAAGAACAAGATAAGGAACAGAAGGAACAAGAGGAGAAGCAAAAGGAACAAGATGAGGAACAGAAGGAACAAGAGGAGGAACAAGGGGAGGAGCAGAAGGAACAAGAGAAAGAACAGAAGAAACAAGAGGATGAGCAGAAGGAACAAAATAAGGAACAGAAGGAACAAGAGGGGGGACAGAAGGAACAAGAGGAGGGACACAAGGAACAAGAGAAGGAACAAGAGGAGGAACAAGATAAGGAACAGAAGGAACAAGAAGAGAAGCAAATGGAATAAGAGGAAGAACACAAGGAACAAGAGGAGGGACAAAATAAGGAACAGAAGGAACAAGATGAGGAACACAAGGAACAAGATGAGGAGCAGAAGGAACAAGAGAAAACAGAAGGAACAAGAGGAGGAGCAAAAGGAACAAGAGGAGAAACACAAGCAACAAGAGGAAGAACAAGATAAGGAACAGAAGGAACAAAAGGAGAAGCAAAAGGAACAAGATGAGAAACAGAAGGAACAAGAGGAGGAGCAGAGAGGAACAAGATAAGGAACAGAAGGAACAAGAGGGGGGACAGAAGGAACAAGAGGAGGCACAAGATAAGGAACAGAAGGAACAAGAGGAGAAGCAAACGGAATAAGAGGAGGAACACAAGGAACAAGAGGAGGGACAAGATAAGGAACAGAAGGAACAAGATGAGGAACACAAGGAACAAGAGAAAGAACAGAAGGAACAAGACGACGAGCAGAAGGAACAAGAGGGGGAACAGAAGGAACAAGAGAAGGAACAAGAGGAGGAACAGAAGGAACAAGAGGAGGAGCAAAAGGAACAAGAGGAGGAACAGAAGGAATAAGAGAAGGAACAAAATGAACAGGAACAGAAGGAACACGATGAGGAACAGAAGGAACAAGAGGAGGAGGAGGAGAAGGAACAAGAGGAGGAACACAAGGAACAAGAGGAGGAACACAAGGAACAAGAGGAGGAACAGGAGGAGGAGGAGAAGGAACAAGAGATGGAACAGAAGGAACAAGAGAAGGAGCATGAGGAACAGGAGGAGGAGCAGAAGGAAGAAGAGGAGGAGCAGAATGAATAAGATGAGCAGATGCAGCAAGAGGAGGAGTAGAAAGGTATAAAAAGAGGAGGAGTAGGAACAGGAGGAGGAAGAGGATTACCTGCTTCAATGGTCTGGACCTTGTCCCACTCATCCTCAGCATTACTTTTTACATGGAATGTTTCAGATACTTCCCCATTTTCACAAACCTGTCAGAATGTTAAAAATGTTTGTACTGATGCATCTTTTCTTTACCAATTATACATATACTATGTATCTTGTCCTATCCAGATGTTGTGGAATCTGAAATATTGTGCAATCTGCCTTTTCACTTCAGTAAGAAACTTTCAACACTACATGTATTATCTAAAAGGAAGAGGACTTCTGCCTGGCCTTACTCAATAATGTACTTGTACATATATATATATATATATATATATATTTGATAAAATATTGTGTAACTAATATTATGTAAATTGAATGAACTATTGGTGTGAAGCATGTCTAGTTTACATAACAGATTTCACTATATTCTGGATGATGTCTGTAACTCTACCTGTTTCAGTACAGCATTCCCTATTTCACTGACTGTCTGTGACTGTCCTAGTTTAGCACTACTCCCTGATGACAAAGCTGGTGTTCCTTGACTGGTCTGCAGCCCTTCAAGACCAGTTAAAGTTGGACCAGTCTGAGTATCTGGAGCTGGCACAACCTTAACAGATGGCTGCTTTTCTTCACTGGAGACTGGACTGAAAGATTCTGTTATAGTATGCGATCTCAATGCTGGGGATGACAAGCTTAAGTCTTGTTTTTGTGCCTGGGTGCTCTGATCATCAAGATTCTGAGGAGTGTTTTTACTTGCAGGTAAATCAAAATCAAATTCGTCATCCGAGTCTCCACTGCTCTTTGCTGTCGTATTTTTTTCAATGCTAAAGGCACTACTCTCCTGTATCCTCTAAAAGAAACAAGTGAGAACAAATTATTTTTGATTGGCAACAGTATATACACAAGAACAAAAATTTTACATAAAGCTTACAAAATCAATACAGGTGACTCTTGATAACTCAAAATCCAAGGAACTGCAAAAAATTATTTTTGCTACTCGGTTCTTGTGTTAGAAATTGTCGAGTGATACACTGTACATGCCATACGGACAAAATCAGGTTTAATTCCTATTTTATTTCTATTTTATGATAGCTAAAATTGACACTTCTCTTAATAATCTTCTTAATTACTCTCTTCTTACTTTCATGTCTCAAAATTAATATCTCAAAATCAATATCCATGCTTCATACCTTATTCTGTGCTAAAATTAATCATCTTAATTGCCTTACTACATTTATTAAACACATACTGTAACCAGGTATCATATCGAAAAAACCCATCCATTTAACAGTACACACTGCATGTGCAAGCCATTTAATATTTTTTAGGTAAGGTCCATACTGAATTAATTACCTGTTTGATTGACAGCTCATATACACAATGGATACTTTAGTTTTCAAGAGACTAGAACGAAATATGGACACAGGATCTGGAATTTACTACAAGAGATCAAGAACTCAAGAGATTGAAAATATGAGATATCAAAAGTTTGAGAGATCAATCTAGTTTAAGTAAATTTGCTTAGTTATATAGTGAAAAGAATCAGGAACCAGACATCACCTCGATAAAATCAAATTGGGGTCATTGAGAAGTCACCTGTATTTGAATGAACATCTTGTGAAAGGTGCTAGTATATGCACTTCAAAAAATATCCTTTCACTTACAATGTACATGTAAACAGGCATTTTAATTCTCTGAAGCCAACATGTAATTCTAACCTCTGGTTTGATCTCTGTCACGTAATTCTAACCTCTGGTTTGATCTCTGTCACGTAATTCTCACCTCTGGTTTGATCTCTGTCACGTAATTCTAACCTCTGATTTGATCTCAGTCACATAATTCTAACCTCTGATTTGATCTCTGTCACGTAATTCTAACCTCTGATTTGATCTCTGTCACGTAATTCTAACCTCTGATTTGATCTCTGTCACCTGCTGCTCTGCTTTCACAGTCTGGTTATTTCCTGGTAGTGTTGTCTTTATCTTCTGAAGCACACTCTCCATAAGAACAGACTTCTGAACATCCTGGTCACCAGCAGACTTCTCACTTGCCATTGGATTTTGAACTGTTCTTGTTACATCATTCGAAGGAATGGAAGTCTTCACATTCTGTGGTTTATTTTCCGAAAGCTCCACTACTGAAAAACTTGTGAAATCAATCCCTTGCAGCATTGGGCCTGCACTTACCACAGTGTCAGACTCCAAATTTTCTGTGATGTTACTTTGTTGCTGCAAGGGATCTTCAGTGTATTTCAGATCAAAGTCAAATATATCCAAGGGAGGGGGTGGAGGAGTGGCAGCTCTCTCATTCTGTTCAACGGTAGATGGTTCTGTTGTAAAGTCTATGGATTGATATTTCATGTCCACATTGAAGAGGTTAACTGGAGGTCCAACATGGCCTCTAGATTCATCAATGTCAACAGAAAATTCCTCAAATGTTGTTTCCATCTTCTTGTATAATAGTTTGCCAGATTCACTTCAAAATGGTCATCTCTGCAAAACCTGAAATGTGTGAGAAATTGTAAATAAAATATGGAAAATATCAGTAAACTCTGTTCAGTAGATCAAGAAATCCTATGAATAAGATTTAAATTTAAAAGCACCATAATAAGGGCATAGAAGTGTTGCCTACTGCAACAACTGGGACTACAGCAGTGGTATAAAGACCATATCCGGAGAAAGTCAGTAATCTCAAGTGAAAGCGATTTGAGATATATTTATTAAAAAAAATTAGACCTTGCAATTTTGATTTAATGCTGTTAATGGCTAAGCTGTTTCAATGTCTGTATTATGAGGTAATTTGTATAATCAACAAACCAATTATGTAGATAGTATCCATTGTTTTCATATTTAGTTTACCCATTAAGCAAACAACTTATGCTTACTTTTAGTTTTAGAATTAAACTTTTTATGAATAAACAAAGTTCTTATGTCAAATCCAAAAGTCAGCACGTTCATAAAGAAATAAAGACATTAAAATAACAAGACATATTACTGACAAAACATTGGTAGGTGTAAATATTAGTACATAGAACTAGTTTTATACTTTACAACAAATACTACCCAAAAAAAAATCATTAAAAACAGAGGAAATTCAGTTCCCAATTAAGGAGAAAATAATTATAAACCAATAATTCTGAAGTTCAATGAGATTTTTTTTTTACTTTATAAAGAATGAACAATGAACGCTAAAGAATATAGTAAAGATAACTTTCTTTACCTTTCAAGTTTTAAGCTTGTGTTGTAAATCCCTCATTTGTTTACATGGATTTATAAATAGTAGACAGCTCGTACGACAAATGGGAAGACAATTCATTCATAAAAATGTACATCGGGGAGGGGGGGGGGGGGGGTGCTCATTATATTGGCTGGTTACCCTACCCCCTTTTTATAGCAGTTATGCTATTGAATGCTTTTAAAATAAGCTTGCGTTCATCACGAACTGACATAGTGACGGATGCAACACTCCCCCTCACGATTTAGGATTTTATTTTTAAAAAGCAACATTGATTAAGGAAATTGGGATAGATCATGTCTCAATATTTTCCCAGCTAGCTACGGATCTTGCAGCTACACTAATCTCGGTTGAGATTACAGCTACACCTCTGGTTGATGAGAGAGTCATCTTAAAAAGTTTCAAGTTGATGATAACAGCTGATATGGAGTATTTTGCAATATTGGTATGTGTGCTGTGTAAACATTTATACTTTTTTAAAGAGACTGATCCATGATCCCCCCCCCCCCCCAGGCAATTGTTTGATACATGGGACTCCCCCCTCCTTAATAATACCACATGGTATTATTAAGGAAGGGAACCCATGTATGAAACAAGTGCCTGTGTTTCCCCCCAAATTTTGTTTTTCACTTTAAATGATCAAAATATAGATCTACAGTCTAATATGTTTAGAAGGTTTCACAAAAAAAAAGTAAGGTTATTCATCATGACAGCTCATTATAGAAAGTTTATTATTTGTTTTGAAAACAAAGATTGAGGTGTGTTATTGTTTCCGGAGTTTTCAAAATAAATGGATATTGATCCAAGTTTATTATATAAATCACATCTCAAGTATACTTTATGTAAAATGTGTCATTTAAAATTTGTGATTGTACAAGATGAAAGTGCTTTAAATTACAAAATTAACGTTACACTGTACTGTTACATTGTTTACATAAAAAGACTTGAGTCTTTGTCTACATAACACAGATTTAAGGCTAAAATATTGCTCTTATCCTTGTATACAGACGGTCCAAATTTTAGTTGTCAACATTAAATGAGTTAAACTTTTAATTTTTAACATAAAAAATGAAAAATATTTCTTTCGAAAAACGTGAACCAGTCCATTTAAGCACAGGCACAGAAATTCAGGTGCCTGTTAATGAACATATATGACCTAGACAAGATTCTATAGATGTTACAGATCAGTTGGTGTCCCTCGGATTATCCTTCGAGATATCAAAGATTTGTCGTATGTACAATCGTCAGATTGTCAGCTTTGGTACAGAAACCAAAATTCTTATACCCAAATTAAAGACTGTTATGTTCCTTTAAGAGATATATTTGATAATTCCTTTTCAGACCTCATGTGTTCAACCTCAAAATGTTCTGCAAAAAATTGCAAAACTTGTGATATACTGATCACTAAAAATTTATTTAATAGTAATCTAACTGGACGTAGTTTCTGTACCAAAACGTTTGATAATCTGACTTGTAAATCTTCTAATGTTGTCTACGCCATTGAGTGTAACCTGTGTGGCTTAATTTATGTGAGGAGAAACCAAGGGTTCACTTAATAAAAGAATATCGGGGCACATATTTCAAATTAATAATGGTGGTAACCAACTTCTTTACAAGCATTTTAATGCACCGGACCACTCCATCTTGTCCATGAGGGTAAGGATTTTAGAAAAAAAATTACCATCACACAAACAATCCTACATTAAGCACCCCTTTTCGTAGACAACGAGATCACTGGATCAGGACCCTAGGCACTGCATTTCCATATGGATGCAATGATAATGTATATGATGTGGGAAATTTGACTAGTCCACAAGGAAATAACGTTAATGTAAAACTTATACGGTACCAATTTTGATGCACCAGATGCGCATTTCGACAAATAATGTGATGGGACTCTTTCCCAATATCCAAAGACGAAAACGCAGTCACGGACATCGTTCATATAAAAGACCAAGTATAAATGAATGATGTCACGTTTGATTCACTTTTACCTCACGTCAACAGACAATTGGGTCCACATCATATTCGTACAAAACTTTACTCTATTCCATTGAGGGTTTTACATACGTTATTTGAAGAAGCTATGGCTAGTCTATACTTGGATTTTTCAACACCTGAATATAGACTTAACTCTATGATTATGGATGTTGCCTACCACAGGCTCTATAAACCAGCACGGACCATGGATGATATTCCTTCCAAATCATGCCGTCAGTTCCTTAAGCTCAAATTTACAAACAAAGGAATAGATGCCGTCAACATAAGCAACATTCTTCGTCATAAAAGGGTTCAGTCGTGTATTCCAACTTATTTCAAGTTCAAGTCTACACCCTGTATTTCCTACAGCTATACTTCTACTATTGCATCCAAACTTTTTAATTATAAACAAACTTTGCAGTGCTTAGATATAGACCATCTTATACGTAATCCACCAACATGTTCTTGTTCTTCATCTTCTTTCAACTACAGTCCAGCTGGACATGTCATTACTGGTGATGTTGATATAGTTGAAAATGAGGACCTCAAATCACTTATTCTTAAAGGTCCTAAATACAGAGAACCTCGGTCTTTTAATTGGCGACAGAATTTTATCTCTATTATGAGTTCTGTCGAAGATTATGCCAGACGATGGGCTAAATATGAAAAAGAAGAGCTTGATACATTGTCAGAATGGGTTAAAAGCATAAGAGGGATATTAAAATCCCGCATTAGACACATGAAAACAAAAGTACGTACCATCTATCCTTCTGTGTTTAGTAAACCAGAAGTGATAAAAGAATTAGATAGGTTACATGAGGAATATTTTTTTTGGTTCCAGCTGACAAAGCTAGTAACAACATTGTCTTTGTTTGTAAGGCTCATTATTACAACTGTATTTTAAACGAACTTGGCATTAATTCCACTTTTGGTAATCATACTTATACTCCAACTGCCCTTTCAAAAGACGAAATTCTTCAAAACCATGCTTCAGTTTTAGACACATTTAATATTCCAGTCAATGGGTCGAATGAATATGAGTTACCGTACCTATACTGGATTACTAAACTACATAAAAACCCTTACAAACAAAGATACATTGCTGGATCCAGTAAGTGCTCTACCAAGCCCCTATCTTTGCTCCTCACGAAAATGTTAACAGCTGTAAAGAAGAAACTTCAAACTTACTGTGCGACTACATATGCCAGAAGTGGTGTTAATCAAATGTGGATTCTAAAAAATTCTAAAGAACTTTTAGTAAACTTGAAATCACAGAATTTTTCCCAAATCAATAGTATTAAAACCTATGACTTTTCAACACTATACACGACCATTCCTCACGATAAATTAAAGACTAGACTTTTTGACATCATAGACAGTTGCTTCTTCAACAAAAACGGAAAACGGAAATATTCATATCTAGTGATCAGTCATTCAAAAATATACTTTGTTAAACACCACTCTGATTCCACGCACAAGTACTCTGAAGTTGAAATAAAAAATATGCTAGAGTTCCTCATTGACAATATCTTCGTGGTCTTTGGTGATCAGGTCTTCCAACAGTCTGTTGGAATTCCCATGGGCACGAATTGTGCTCCTTTGTTAGCTGACCTGTTTTTATATTCATATGAAGCAGAATTTATTCAAAAACTTCTACGTGAGAAGAAAAAATCTCTCGCTGTGACCTTCAATTCGACTTTTAGATATATCGATGACGTTTTGTCTATTAACAATGATAGCTTTCATTCATATGTCGATTTGATATATCCCCGTGAGCTCAAAATAAAGGACACCACAGAGTCGTCTACTTCTGCTTCATACTCAGATATTTTATTGAAAGTAGACATTAACGGCAAACTGACAACTCAACTGTATGACAAACGGGATGATTTCAGCTTCTCCATCGTCAACTTCCCACATTTATGTAGCAATATTCCATTATCACCTGCATATGGTGTTTATATATCTCAACTGATTCGATATGCAAGAGCTTGTTCTGGGTATAGTCAGTTTTTAAATCGAGGTAAGCTACTGACAAACAAGTTGATGGTACAGGGATTTCAACAGTCTCGATTGAAGTCAGCATTTCGCAAATTCTATGGTCGTTATAACGATCTAGTTCGTCAATACAACCTCGCATTGGGTCAAATGCTGTCTGACGTTTTTCATACCGATTGTTAAGCCGTTCTTGGCACACTGATTTGACTGCGGATAACTCCGTTTACCTGATCAGGATATGGGGCTCACGGCGGGTGTGACCGGTCAACAGGGGATGCTTACTCCTCCTAGGCACCTGATCCCACCTCTGGTGTGTCCAGGGGTCCGTGTTTGCCCAACTATCTATTTTGTATTGCTTGTAGGAGTTATGAGATTGATCGCTGTTCGTTATCTTCGCCTTGCATGTTATATTTTTAGAACGTTTTTTTTTTAGTTCAATATATAATGATGATATAACACTTGTTTTGCCGTAACTCCGAGTCTCAGGAAAGCTAAGTACGCTGTAAATTTTGTTATATTTAGCCCTCGATTAGGACTCATTAAGCATTTTTCAGAATTATTGGGGATTATGGACTAATTGGATTTGTGACAGTTAACATTCTTGTGTGGGAATTCAGTTCGGCATTAAACCCAGCATATAGCTATATAAGTCAGTGATTTGTTATTTTTATATATTTTTTTAATTTTTATATATTATTCATTTATTTCCCAGAGCCTACTCTATAACAATTTTAAAATAACTAACTAATATAATAGGGCAGCTGCCAGGAATGGGGCCCTGACTAAGCTCCCTCAATATATAACAAAGTTTTTACTAAAGTACCACGCAGGGTACATTAACTAATTTAGATGTACATTCATTGAATACATAAATTTCATTGCATGTCAGAGTAATATTGTCATAGTTGACATTTAAATATATAGGTTATACAGTATTCATATTGTATGATGATCAATGTAACAATGAGTTAGTAAATTACAACAATGCCATAATGTTAAATATAATAAAGCTAGGGATTTTCATAATACCACTCATGCTGCCTCAGGGTCCACACACACACAAACTAGAGTCCAGAGATGACCCTAGCCGGGAGACCATTTTCTCCCAGTAGAGGTGGATTTATATCATACGTAAAACTACATTTACATAATTAAATACATATTGTACGTGAACATATCGATTACAAATAAATACAGACATATGAATAGTAAGAAATATATGTACATGTATATTAATTAAAAGTATGTTACAATACTGATAATGTCTCACACATTGATTTAATTTTATTAAAGTTTATCCGAAATTCCTAATATAATGTCTATATAATTCGAGTTATGAGTGTTACATTTCTTAAGTACTTTATGATATGTTAGCAATTCATATTTTATATGTTGTTTAACTCTTTCTTGTGTTTCATTTTTGCTGTTGAGTCTACATAACATTTTGAATTTGTATATACGATAAGCAATGAAAGAAATTAAAATATTAAGAACTGATATTTTGTCATTTGTTTCATATTCAGTGTAAATCATCATGGGTAAAAATATATAGACATAAAATTGCAAATATTTTTGATAAAAAGGTTGCAGAGTTCAACTATAAACTTGTAAATGCAACTCATGTCCAAATGAAACAGAAAATTGTAAACATTTAATATTTGATTGTTCAAATGTCAAAGATATTTGGAATTTGATAAGTTCCTCATTAAAATTTGAAATTAGCTGGAAACAGTGATTTGTTATTGATATATTTTTCTTTCAATGATTGTAAATAAAGTGTTAAATCTTTGAATACCCTTGTGATTGATATCTGCTGAGTTTATTTAGCGGTTATTCTGACCCATAAGCAGTAGCGGATTTAAGAGGGGGAGGGGGGGGGGGGGGGGGGGCAGTCGGCGCCCCCCCCCCCCTAAAATTTTTCAAAATTAAGGTAAATCGAGGTCTCTTGTTTAAAAAAATATAACGATAAAATCACTTATATTGTGAGAACTTTACATTTTTTCCCCCAAAACCCTTAAAATTATGTGTCATTTTATTAATTTCACCTTCAAGGGTTAGTCTCTTTGTCTGTAGAACAAGTCTTGTTCGCTCAATATCTAAAGAACCCGTTACATGAAGTTACCAAATTTGGTACACTGATTGCCACTAGAGAGTACATGTATATGATCCCTATTGATTTTCAGGACAAAGGTCAAACTGGATATAGTTAGATACAGTCCGCCCAATATCTTGAGAACCATTCGCTTGACAGACATCAAACTTGGTTCCCTGGTTTCCCGTAATAAGTAGATGTCCCCTATTGAATTTGAGATCACAAAGTCAAGGGTCAATCTGAACACAGTAATGAGTAGATGATTCCTATTGATTTTGAGGTCACGGGGTCAATGGTCAAACAACTCTGGATATAAGATATTGTCCGATCAGTATCTTGAGAACCCTTTGCTCGACACGCGCCAAACTTGGTATACAGCATTGTCGGTTACCGACGGGTACTTCTCATTGATTTTCTAGTTTGAGGGAGCATGTACGGACTCAAAACCGTGGTTTGCGACGATGGGTACACTGATGCCCCTTAAAGACTAGATGGCCCTATTGGTTTTCAAGTCACAAAGTCAAAGGTCATGACTCAGTCGGCGTGACTGTGTGTTGCTTGTCAGCGCGAAGGCGAGATGTGTAAAGTCGTGTTGGCGTGACGACGCGTTGCTTGTCGGCGCGAAGGCGAATTGTTTGTTGGCGTGACGGCGTGTCGTGAGTAATGTGATGTCACTCTTTTGCAAATGGCCCTATGAAATCGTGTAGCTAACGTAACCAGTCTACGAAGTTGGATCTAAAGTGACAAACCCTTTCTCGTGTGAAACTGGTGTTAGACAGGGATGTTAGACAGGGATATATATTAAGTCCCTGGCTTTTCTTTATGTTTATTAGTGAACTCATAACTGTCTTTCATAACACTGTAGAACGGGGCATATATATCTCATGTGAAATACCTGAGATTATAGTGCTATTGTTCGCGGATGATCTAGTCTGTACGTCCTCGTTACGATAATCTTCAAAGGAAGACGCTTCAAATGATATGTGGAGGTCGATTTCGTCCACAGAAACGGAGGTATCGCTCGCATTTGCCATACTGGCCTGTTTGAGACTGATGGGTTGTGACGTCACACGTCATTATGGCTAAATATAGTAAAACCGGAAGTTCATATGATTGATTTCGGGCAGGTGCAAAAATAGCTAACTTTGACGGGGAATATCTCGGTATTGAGTGTACGCACGATCATAATTTTTTTCTTATATTTTCAAATGAATTTCTGAACCAATTTACCATTTTTGCACCCATGACTTCCAGGGCACTTTAATATCAGATCCTGTGAGAGGCCTACAGCCAAAATTACATACTCTCCAGGAGTGCTGTTCCAAGTGAGATCTGATTGTAAACATGGAGAAATCAAACACACACACACACACACACACACACACACACACACACATATATATATATATATATATATACTTGCGCACTGGTTTGGCAGTCTTGCTGGGCGGTGGGTGCCGTGCGTCGCTGGTTCGACCCCGGGCTGGGGCGAAGATTTTCAGTACCTGGTTGTGATTATTTAGTGCTTTATATATTAATTAATTGATTTTCACATGTATCGTTTAGATCCTAGGGGTAAACGTAAGGTTGGGTGTTATAATTGTTTGTTTGTGCTTTATATTAAATATTCTATACAATTGCATCGAGAGATCCACTCTCCTTATAAAATATCTTAAACACTGAATGACACAACGACTGTGTGGGATTGCATCAGTGTGTATAAGTAGCGCTTTAGGAGCATAACAAGGCTTCCTTTTAGGGGAGGTCGTTGTGGCCGAGTGGATTTGCGCACTGGTTTGGCAGTCTTGCTGGGCGGTGGGTGCCGTGCGTCGCTGGTTCGACCCCGGGCTGGGGCGAAGATTTTCAGTACCTGGTTGTGATTATTTAGTGCTTCATATATATATATATATATATATATATATCCATCCAATAATAAAAGTCAAGAAACACAAAACTCGAATAACATTTCACTGTTAGCGCTTTCGGCTTTAATGCTTAAGTCTAGAGGCATTAAAGCCGAAAGCGCTAACAGTGAAATGTTATTCGAGGAGTCTGAAGAGGCATTAAAGCCGAAAGCGCTAACAGTGAAATGTTATTCGAGTGTTGTGTTTCTTGACTTTTATTATTATTATTATTATATATATGTGTGTGTGTTTTGTAAAACAGGTACAGGTGATTAGGACAATGAACGAAGATTTTGAATATCATGCATTTCTAAGTAACGTTAATTCTGAGGAACTAAAACAGAAAATGGTGGGAGAAAGGGTACTATTAGTTTTATATTTATGCGTCACCCAGGTGACTGATTGTTATTGGCCTGCCTCCGTCGTCGTGCGTCGTCCTTTAACTTTTAAACATATTTCACTTCTTCTTGATAATTACCCTTTCAATTCTCTTAAAATTGAATATAAGGGATATAAATTATAAATTTACGGACTCCTGGGGCCTTAGGGGTTGGGCAAAATCGACTAAAAATTACCAATTTTCAAAAATCCTCTCTACAACCGCACATCTGTATGAAATTTAAATGCATGGTCATATCAAGCAGGAAGGCCTGTACCAAAATTGTAAATTTCATTATACTAGGGTTAGAGGTAGTGATTCCATGGCAGAGCCAGACTTTTTATATAGTTTTTATGTGTAAAATATTTAAATAACATTGTCTTTAATGCTATAGTTACTAAATTGAAACTAAATAGATATTCAGAAGGAAAAGGTAGCCCTTTACCAAAATTATAAAGTACATGATTCCAGGAGTAGGGGTTTTTTTTTTTGGAACCAGGGCGGTCAAAATTATTGTTGTAATGATTGTCTTTATCATTTGAAAGACTTATTTAATTTCGCTGACACTGTATAAAAGCTAAATGCAAAGCAGAAAGGGATGTATCAAAATTACAAATTTCGTAACTCTAGGGCGGGTCCAATATAGTCATGTAGACTAGTGTTAGTATAACACATAATAAAATTATCATATTATGAGAAGTCTTTCATCAATATGCGCATTTTCGGGACATTTGTGTTTGAAGAACACATCTTGTCTAAAGATATCACAAAGCCGATTGAGTAAACTCGACTAGTTTGTTAAATTCTATTATACTCCTGCAGAAGTAAAGAAACTAGTGGAGTATATCCAATCGGCTTTGTGATATCTTTAGAAAGAAGTCTAGAAAATTCTACACAAGAAGTAGAGACTCCGAACTTCTTCGATCACAAAAAATATTCACGAAACATCTTATTTCAATTCTTTATTATTTTTATTATTATTATTATTTTGGTTCTAAAACTAGGAAGATTTGACTCATGAAAACAAATCATTGAAATGATTTTTTTCCATTTTAGTTACTATTCCAAACCCATTTTTAAAAGTCTGTTTGAATCATTATCCGCAACAGTCTGACTACAGCCAGCCCCTACTAATTCACTCCTACAACTAAATGAATTAGTAGGGGCTGGCTTTAGTCACGACATTTAACAAGAAACCACACTAGCAGGCACTGGTACATCTCAAATAAAATGTAAGCTTAAATATTGTAACGTATTTACATTCAATTCTGGGATCGTACCTGGTCAATTCCAGGGTTTGGGGTATTCAACAATAACTAATTTAAACTAATTGGTATGATTTTAGTGGACTGCCAAAATATACAAATATGTCCTAACCTTATCTAGGTTAATTATCATCAAACAGAGAATCACTATATCAATCAGAGGCAAGCAACGATAACTGGTAGTGCTAACTTAACAAAATGTAGAGCCCAGTCGCCCTCGGATTACCCCATATACTGTAGGACGCCTTATTCAGGACGGACAGTATATGTGGTAGCCCTTCAACCACTACACTCACTGTAGGATGCCTTATTCAGGACGGACAATGAGTATAGCGGCCTGGACGACGGTCTGTTCAGCCGATGCGGACGACACCGAAGAAAACAAACTATGGCTAGCCTCTTTACTGGAGGTCAACCTCTTCGTGGCAGGCCAGACTTCTGATGGCCTTCCAAATTCACTCTCTAACTGTAAGAACAGGCGAGGAATTGTTTACCATGAATACTTTATTAGTATCCATACTCTCGTCCTCTCAACCTGGCTGGGTCTTCTATCTGAATGACACTGACGACTGCGGAGTCTCGGTATTTATACACAAATGAGATCACGTGATGTAAAGTGACTAATTGAGAACTCCGCATGGTCGTACCTCAAATATCCGGAATCATTACAATATCAAGATATGTGTCTAAATATAGCCCAACTGTACTGTATTATACACGCCTATTCAAGGTGTTAATGGAGTTTTATTGAATGCAAAGTGGAATTCAAATTAGTTATTAATTAATACCAGTGTTAATCGATTATTAAGTGGGTTTTTTTTTTATAAGTGACCATAGAAACCAGGCCTAAATTTCACAGAATTTTAAAGTACAATGTACTATTTGATATGGATAGACAACCACTAAATCTCTTGTCTTTTCTATTAGATTTTCTGATATTATTTGTATTGTTATGTACAAGAAAATAAATAATTAGATAAAAGGTATCTAAAATTTTAAAATTTTCTTTTAGGTATATCCAATTCGTAAAGATATAGTTTAAACACATTTCATTTAATAAATTCAATAAGGATTGGGAAACGGGCAAAGCATGAGATGTTCATGAAAAGTCATTGTCTTGGTTGTCATTTTCCTGGTAATATATGATTAATCTCAATCTTTTTTTCACTTAGATTGGACCAGATCTTATAGCATTAATGACAGATGATGACCTCTCGAAATATATTCCTTTACATGGGGAGAGACTGAGAATCAGAAAATATCTGAGAACGTGTGCCTTCTAGAAATAGAGGAAAACGATATAATCTACTACATGTACTCCGTGAAAAGATAAAAACAAGAGATCATCGAGAAGCAACAGACGGTGAAAGTAGTTCTAATAAAGAAATAGGAAAGAGAGAATCCAACAGACGATTCCGCAACAAAATGCCGAAAAAGAGAGGCGAGTAATTGAATTAGGGTGGGTACGGTGGATACATAGATCAGGCGAAAAAAGTATTCAGATTAGGAGCAAGAAGGGAGGCGGTACAAGAAAACTGACATTTAACAAAGAAGCAACGAAAAAAGATTTGTTAGAAATGGGGAAAAAACTGTTCTTTCCAAACGGGGAGTCCTCCAAAGGTAATCAACAATTTCCAATTTGATGTTTGGGATTATCAAGATAGAAGCATGGATGAAAGTTTTTAACAGTTGACCAAATGTATAATGTATTATTTAGCTTCAATAGAACCCGAAGAGGACATAGCTAGTCAACAGCTAGGTGATGGTATGGTAACAGATTCACTCCCCCATCTCCATAGACCATCCAAACAATCAGCATTTTCGAATAGTCCAGAAAAAACATCTTCAAGTGACATACTCTCCGAAGCTATACAAATAGCAGGAATTGAAAACGATCAGAAATACAGATTTGATGACATACCTGATTTATTAGGAATCCAAGATGAAAACTCTAATCATTCATACGCATATACATAGGAACATAACCTACACAAACACTGCTAATAATGGCAAAGCTGATTTTCAAACAACATAACATCTGTTGAAATTACACAGAGGTCAAGTTATGAGAGAAGTGATAGAAGCTTTCGAAAGAGAAGAGTATACGATGAACAGTGTAATAAAACCTCAAATGATAATGCCAAACGGTGAAGTGGAGGTGGCAGAGGATGCTGGTGGAGTAACCAGAGATGTTTTAGCTGAGTTTTGGAGTTCTTTTTATATGGAATGCACACATGGCAACGCAAAACAAAATCCATATTTCAAGCATGATTTGGGTGAAGATCAATGGAAATCTTCGGCCAAAATTATTGTTTTTGGTTGGAAAACTGTCAATTACTTCCCAGTTCCAATTTCTCCTGCTTTCATGCAGTACTGCATGTTTGGAATATTTCAAGAAGATTTATTAGACGCATCTATGCAATACATTCCTTAAAATGATGCAGAAACGCTCCAAGCAGCATTAAAAGATATCAATACGGGACTTTCGAGATACGGACCCACTCTGACTTTTATTGCGCGTTGAACGTAATGTGTAGGGCATGTCACTTCCGGATTACAATAACAACTAAGTAATCAAGCATGGGATACTTCATTTGCTATCAAATTCCTGTATTCAAATGCTATCGTTGAAAGTGACGAATCACTACAACCAATATGTATAGGAAAATGCATTTGATTAAATTATGTGAGTTGGCGAGGGAAATAAATCTAGGAAATATCTTGAGGATATCGGTAAAACTTCAGGCCTTGCATCCTATGATACGCATCTAAATGCGGCTTTTTCCTTCCATCTAATTACACCCAGGTACTAAGCACCAATAGTGACTTCGATCGTCATCGTAGGACAGCGCATAGCTCTTTACGGACCGTCTGCTAGCGAAACACCATTTGTATCGATGTAAACTTTGCCCTACAATTGGATATTATCACGTGACCGTGGTGTATAAACGTAAAATATAATCGCTCGTTCCGGCACATCCCGAAAGTTCCGTATTCCGTGGATCAGTCAGAGCTTGATGATATTTCTACCCAGGATGAACTTAAACGAGTACCAAGGCAGGCGAACATGGAACGCATTCTACGGGAAGTGGCTCACAAGGAGTTATTGCAAGCTGCGATGTTTGTTATTGACTGCTGGAGTCCCGTTTTGAGCACAGGCACCTGAAGTATGGATATTACTACCCCCCCCCCTTTTTTTCATAATTTTTTTTTTTGGTGGCAATAATTTCTCTGAAATGTATGAATTCCCAGTCTATCTCATCCCTCTTTCGATTCATGTAATCGTTTCACGCTTTTTGTAAGCTTTAAAGATTGGCCTTCTACCGGTATAATAAAATACACAAGGTAAGAAACAAAAAATTGTAAACAAACAGGGGGTCCCCGTTTCCGGGCACATTTTCCAAGTAATTACAGCGTTACCTAAGGAATTTTGACGAGCGGCAGGTCGGGGAGATGTCATACTACAAGTCTCTTCAACTCAAAACCCATCTCATCTCTTTTATTTGACACAATCTTGCGTGCATTGATCGGACAGGGCTTCATCTCTTCCACTGGCAGCCAAAAAGGAGGTCACAGAGTACGAATTTATAACGTGTCGTGTGATTGGTCCGCGAATAATCCCGAGACCCTTCGGATGATCCCGAGACTAAGCAATGTCTTTGCGAACCAATCACACGGCGCGTACAACAAATTCGTACTCTGTGACCTCCTTTTTGGCTGCCAGTGGAAGAGATGAAGCCCTGTCCGATCAATGCACGCAAGATTGTGTCAAATAAAAGAGATGAGATGGGTTTTGAGTTAAAGAGACTTGTAGTATGACATCTCCCCGACCTGCCGCTCGTCAAAATTCCTTAGGTAACGCTGTAATTACTTGGAAAATGTGCCCGGAAACGGGGACCCCCTGTTTGTTTACAATTTTTTGTTTCTTACCTTGTGTATTTTATTATACCGGTAGAAGGCCAATCTTCAAAGCTTACAAAAAGCGTGAAACGATTACATGAATCGAAAGAGGGATGAGATAGACTGGGAATTCATACATTTCAGAGAAATTATTGCCACCAAAAAAAAAATTATGAAAAAAGGGGGGGGGGTAGTAATATCCATACTTCAGGTGCCTGTGGTTTTGAGAGAGATGCATTTGCCACTGGACAAATTGCAGTCACTGTACAAAGATTTGATTCCCACTCCTAGACGTGTTGTTAGTCTACTTAAATTTTCTGAAAATATGTGCGAGGATTCCACAACCACATCTCATCATCTGAAACGGTTTATAAGGGAGATGGACCCTGATCTCCTGGCACGTTTTTTGGAGATTATGCACCAGTGTCGATCTTCTTGCCGAAAAATGTATTGAAGTTTCATTTGTAAAAGTCAAAGGCCTTGCACGCCGTCCTGTAGCCCACACGTGTTCATCGTTGTTGGAATTGCCAAAGCAATGTGAGAACTTCTTGCAGTTCAGAACCGAGTTCATTTCAATTTTAAATGCCAATATTTGGGTTATGGATATCATATAAATTGTTTCTGTTCAGATGAAACTTAAGTAGTATACGAATACTAGTTATGCATTAGATAAATGCAATTGCTACCAGAACATTGTAAAGCCTGTTCCCGACAATCACTTTGTTTACTCCATGCTTTAATTATTTTTCTTTTATTGTTGTGTTACATATACTTGTAAACTAATGTACCAGAGAGATGTTTAATTGCAAAGACTAGTATTTATAACTTTTGATGGCTTCAAATTGACCATTTTTTCCAATGATGTCGATTTGTCAGACTAATTTGCATTTACTTTCGTATTTTTTTCCCGGTGCTATCAAGATGTAACTTGGAAATTAACATGACTTTTGTTTTAAAATAAAAATCATGGGTCGTTGAACAGTTCCCTGGAAAAATGGCAATTATCCCATATTAGAATGAACTAGAAAAATTCAGTATGTAGGGCCTACATATTATGATATAATTTTCTAAAAGATCAAATAAGAAGAAAAAACAACTGAGTAATATTTTAGAAACATGAATGCCCCGTGGGGCAAAATTTAAAAGGATTATACACATGTATCATTTAATTGACAAGTTGTGTCAAAACAATTCAAAATATTGAGCGGACAATATCTTTCTATGTCCAGAGTGGATTGACCCTCGACCTTTAATCACGTAAACCAAAACCCATAGGAGTCATCCACTTTTACAGATGTACCAGTGCATAAAGTTTAATGTCTTCCAAACAAAGGGTTCTTAAGATGTTGAGCGGACACGACTTGATCTACGGACCGACATATCGACCGACAGGTGCAAAACAATTTGCCCCATCTTTTTCAACGGGGTCATAAAAACATTATTTAGTGTTCTGATCCTCCTTGGCAAGACATCTTTCCTCCACTAATTATAAATTTTTCGGAATTCTTTATTGTCCTTGAGTTATACAACTGATCGGAAAACATAGTACATGTATATTCACACACACACACACACACACACACACACACACCAGGGGCGTCGGCAAGTATTTGACATTGGAGAGGGGAACTGGATCAAAAGAGGGGTCTAACTAACATGTTTTGACTTAAATTCAGATTACCACCTGAATCTGGATATTCTTTTCCTATTCTGTCAATGTCGTAAAGACACAACCTGTTAATACTTAAAAACCAGACCCCAGTATCATGTAACAAACTCATACTTCATTACTTATGAACTGAAACTCTTAATGTGCAGACACTAGAAATTTGAAGAAGCAATATTGGATAACAAATTCAGTTTGGAATCATTGACTTATCAATCATTTCATCGCAATATTCAGATTTTGAATTAAGCTTACCTGAAAATAAGCTTTAAAAATATAGATTTAAAAAAATATTTTCACAAATATGGTGTTTAGTGTTATTAATGTATCTGAACCGATTATTTCAATACATGCAACACATACGATTTGTTTCCTTTTGATATATAGAGTAGACATAATGTAATATTTTGATACTTCGTCATAATGTAACCATACGTATGGAACGTTTAAACCAAGAGGTGTTGAAAGAACGTAATTCTGGATTCCTTTTGCCGAGACAACGCTTAGGAAATTAATAAGATTTATAGAAATAACTATATATCTATTTTTTTTTAGCCAGACTTAAATATATTTTATTTCTGAGGATTTGTTCGGAAACACTATTCCGGAATCCTACCGGAAATAAGTTGACAAATACAATAGCATTTCCTTTTATGACGAGGCATTTTCGGGAGAACGGTCGGTTTGATAAGCAGAAGGATAAAACGTAGTTATATAAAAGTCGAGACAAAATTTTAATTTTTTAATAAGATTCAGAAGCTACGGAAAATAAGTTAAATTGTAGAAAAAAACATGCCAAAAGAAAAATCACCAAGGGCGAAAAAGAAGAAGGGAGCTGAAGTTATGAGAAAGGGGCGAACAAATAAAAATGTGGAAGGATCAGTTGAATTTCAAGAGCAGACGACAATGAAGACATCAACAAATAATGGAATTGAGGGAGAATTAGATGTATCACCCAGAAATGAACCATCGGGATTCCGCATGGAGAATTCCAGGAAAACTATTCGAGGTACACAGGGCATAGATATACCAAATATGGTCAACAGTTACAATGTCATTGGACCACAGGGGAACAAGGGATGACACGAAAATAGGATACCGGTTCTAAACAAATCTCAAAATCACCTTAGTTCCAAGAAACAGATCAAATCGTCCTATCCAAAGGGTGTTAAACATCTCGTAATACAAGTCCAACGTAGTCCGATCCTTTCATATTTAATTTAAGGTATTCAATGTGTAATGACCATATTTCATATCTAATAAATGGATGGTGGAATATTTGTAATCATAGTATCATTTTGAAGGGTTCATCAAATAAAAATAACCCACGGTAGGAATTTTCTAAATTTTGTTTACTGCTTGATATATTTCACCTAGAATTTAACATTGAAGTATATGGGAAAAGCATCTTTTATTACAATATTTTAAAAACAAATTATATATTCATACTAATCTCTTGGTAGAAAGTTACATACACTTTCTTTTTATGAAAATATGAAATAAAATTAATCATTGACCACACACATTTTTAGAAAATTAGTTTTTTCTTATTTTTACAAAGGGCAGACAACTCTTCCAAAAAGTCTTAAGTGCAAAAAGGTCAGCTTCTAATCATTTACCAGTCATGTGAATTTCATCCGCTTCACTTCCATCATTATTTAACAATAAAGTTTTATGTTGATCTAAATCCTTCAAAATTGTTCATTATCCTTTCATTATACATGGAATACCTTAATGAGTTTTATAAACGAAAATAATTCAAGCTGTCTGCGTTGTCGTCGATCACGCACAGGAAAAGATAACTCCTGCAATGAAAGTAACGTAGTCCAATCCCTTTATATTCTCCCTCACTTTGTTCGTCCGAATATAAATTAATTAGATGCTAATTACCAAAAAACAAGAAACTATATAGTATAAGTAGGATGGCAGCTCGCTAGCACTTTATTCATCACTCGTAATGTCCTTAAGAAATATATCGCAAACAAAACTACTCATGTTAATACACATCAATATATACACAGATTAATGTCATCTGATAAATGGTTACTATCCGCCATAGAAATATTGTAAAATTTACCTGTACGTAGAACTAGCGAGCGTGCTTAGAATGCCGCACAAACACATGTTCGCCTATTTATATGCCTTCACCACGTGACCAATACAAATGATATTCGAACCCGACTACCTATAAAACACCCGCATATAATTATAATTATATTCTCCCTCACTTTGTTCGTCCGAATATAAATTAATTAGATGCTAATTACCAAAAAACAAGAAACTATATAGTATAAGTAGGATGGCAGCTCGCTAGCACTTAGAAAAACAAAGAGAGAAAAATCTAATGGCGGAAGTAACATATTTGTTATTAATTATATAAACAAAAGTGAACAATATATAAACCTTTCATATGTTCAAATTTTTGGTAACATGAAGTTGCTTTTGCACACAATCTTTAATGTAGTTGTCCCTTGAAAAATCCGATTTCCATCGACCATGAATTTTTAACAACCTGTCACTTACGCCGCTTGAAGCCGCTGAAGTAGCGCCGCCACTTCGTAGACTGTGTAAACCAAACAACTTTGAATTCAAACCAATGGACGATAAAACACTAAGTAGTATTTCTCGTGCTCTAGTATAAGAAATGGGTTTGTTAATCTCACAAAGCTTATAACGTTTTGATGACTTGTAAAAACGTATAGATCGAAAGATGAAATCGTCGGCTTTTTCAGTAATACCTGCAAGTTGTAAATAGTGCTTTAACCAAAAAACAGGACAGGTTGATTTACCTGTGCTTGCAATTAAAACATCATTACCTCGTCTATATACGTCTGTCTTGCTACTTTCAAGATGAACAGACATAAATAATGCATGAAAAGATATATTTCTAACACGTAAATTTGAAAGTTCGTTAAATCTGAAAAATCCCGCAAAACCCAACAATACCATTGTACAAACTCTCACATTAGACAAGTCATTTTTACAACTATCATTGCCGTATTTGCTTATAATCTGCTCTAAAATTTCAGGCGTTATTGGATCCTTCTTCTGAATCGGTTTCGAAAGAATTCGTTTTCCTCCTTCCATGAGCATATGGAGAATTTTTTGATCACACGGGTTAGAGCACATATTGCAATCATGATACCACTTGATACTGTAGAAATATGTTGATAACACAGATTCGGAAACCGATTGCTGTACAAGACCGCTTAGAAATACTGCCACAGTACTCACTGCTGCGGGTAAATAGGAAACATCGTGAGCCGAACACCAGCCTTTAAATTTTTGAAAATAAGTGTCGTATTTTCTATTAGAGTTGTCGCTCTTTCCTTTCCGTAGAATGTAATGAATGTGTGATGCTGCCGATGCAAACCTGCTGTCTTTTTTCATTTCCTGGATTTCCGACAGAATGTTATTGTGTACCTATAAAAAAGACAGATTTTATCAATGCAAAGTTGTCCCACAACTTTCCACCTTGAGACTTAAGATATAGTTCATGCATGCCCCATTCAATTACATTTGATTTCTGAAAACGCACATGGTGCCTTATCTCTAATTCATATTTAGCTCACAAAATCCCACTTCGTTTCAATTCAAAATTCTCTTAGTATACACAAGAAAACGCACATGGTGCTTTGTTTACAATTTCATATGTAGCTCATAAGATATATGCACATGGTGCTCAAAATACTGCTCTAGAATTCATTATGCACATGGTGCCATGCAAGATATGCCATGTGGTTCATGGAACCTTGTTGATCATCCATATGATCTATCTAAAATCAACTCTCAGCACTAGAACATTACTAGCAAACTTATATGCCGCAAAAATACTGTTTATATCTGATCCAGCTTTGAAAAAATTTTTTGGATTATTATACTCAATAAATCCTTTTACAAAATAATGAAAATTGTTTTGCTTTGCATTCCAAATCAGAGGCCAAAACATTGAAGATTTCCATTTTGGAATAATTAGTGTACCAAAAGCTTTACATATCTGCAAGTGCGTAAGTACTCGACAAATCAACACGGGTGGAGGTACTATCCAACAGTTTTCATCTGACCAATTTTGCGCAAAAGCATCAACTCCAGAAGTGTCGGGTGTCCAAAATTTTGAAAAGAATTTTTTGCATTTTTTGTTTTTACTGTCTGCAAATAAATCACATGTAAACTTTCCCCACGTTTTATCCAAAAATTCAAAAATCCTGTCTGAAACACCCCAGTCATCAAAATCGTAAATTTTGCTTAACTCATCTGCTAACGAGTTCATATTTCTAGGAATCCATTCCACTTCCAATTTTACTGAATGTGTTACACACAATCCAAACATTTCCAAAGCGAGCTGATGCAGCTCAAAATTCATACTTCCTTTACATGCAATCAGTACAACATTTTGATTATCTGTATATACTTTCACAAGTTTCCCTGATAGATAACTGTGTAAACTCTCGATAAGAATACAGATAGTTTTTAACTCTCGCCACGTAGAACTTTTCAATCTTTCAGAATCACTCCACATATAATGTACAATTTTTGAGTCTTGTTCTACAGAAATCCCTGCACCAGCAAAAGCACTAGCATCTGAAAATAAAATTTTTTCAGGTACACTGCTACAACTTTCAATTTGACAATTTGGCAGACTGGGTAAATTCTTATTCCAAAATAACAATTCTGTTATACAATCAGATGACAAATTTAATATACTATCCCAGCTAAATCTCTGACATAGAGCCATGCTTAAATGCCTTGTCATCAACTGACAAATACTTCCGATCGCTGGTTTTAATGATATCACCTTGCCGACGAAAGAAGCTATCTTTCGAGCACTGATTTTACCTACATTTTGAATGACTGAATCAACCATTGAATGGATGTTTTTTATTTTCTCGCTTGGGATCTCTAAAGTGCCGTCTTGCAAATTCCATAAAAAACCTAGCCAAATAATTTTGTCTACGGGAATAAATTGAGATTTTTCAAAATTTATCTGAAAACCAGAGTTTTTTAAAACTTTTTGAAGAAAATACGCTATTTCCAAGCAAGAATTATAATCTGAACACACCCAGCCGTCGTCTAAATATACTACGATAGGAACGCTAAAAGTTCTCCAGTATCTTACCAATACTCTAACAACCTTTGTGAAAATGTGGCCAGCTGATGACAAACCAAAAGGTAGAACAGTAAATTCAAAAAACCGTTTTTTGCCCTCCAAATCCCAACTAAATCCAAGATATTTTTGAAAATCTGAGTGAATATCTATGTGATGGTATCCAGATTTTAGGTCAAACTTTATCATGTAGTGCCCTTTTTTAGCATAAGCCATACCTTCCTTGATTCCCTCGAATTTGACCTTTTGTTTTTCTACAAATTGATTGACATGTCTGAGATCTAGAACTAGCCGTTTCTTACCTTTCCCGTTCACTGAAACTGTTAAAGGGTTAACAACAAAAGAGGGCTTAAAAACTTCTTTCACACAACCACTTTTCATGAGATCTAAAATAGCCCCGTTAACAAATTCTGCATGATCTAATGACGACCTGTTGTTTCTTAGCATTATTCCGGGTGGAAACTCGCTGAAAGGAATAACATATCCGTGTCTTATAACATTCAAAATAAAACAATTAGCATTGAGCTCCGATTCCCAAAATGCTGCATTTTGCTTAAGCATAAATTTAACACTAGTTGCTTCTGTATCTTGCTCATATTCAAAATTTTCATGTAAATCAAACATATACTCAACTTCAACGTTTTCATTGCTTGGTACTGGTACTTGGCCCACTTGGAACTGGGATTGACAGAGAGGGGATTGGCTGGCCTCTGATGTACGGGCAGTCTCTGACCATGTGTCCGAATTGACGGCAAAAGAAACATTTTCCTCGATCGTCTTTTGAATATTGAAAACCTGCGGCTCCGAACCTGTTATCTTTGTCTCTACCTGTGCTGGATCTGGACGCCGATCCTGAGGCGTTAAATGATTGGCCAAAGCCACGAAAAAAGTCATTTGGCGCGAAATTGCCTCTCCGTTTGTCGTAGGGCTTGCTTCGATAGGAGCGTTTCCTAGCAGCACGACTAACAGCGTAACGAAGCTTAGTAGCATCTTCGGTGTCGTCCGCTAAGGGGTCGTCAAGATATTCACTCACGGTATCCCATCCGTGCCGGTCTGCAATCTTTAAAATCTTGTTTCTTTGAAGTATTGCTGCTTGTTCCTCTTTTACGATGTCTGCTGCTTTCTGAAAATCACACTCCTGAATCAACTTTCCTAGCTCTGACAACTTGGAATATCTTGCTTGATTAAAGTTAAACTGAATCTTGTGTCCCTCGTGTTTGAATTCGAATCCTGGTGACCCGTTAACTGAAACTGTTGATTCCTCCACGTGCGGCACGTTTTTCCCCGCGTTGCTTTTTGTCAACTTTTCTGTAAGGCCCGTTATAGTGCTCACAATAACATTGCTCTGCCTTTCTAAAGCTTTGTTCAGTGAAGAACTGAATAAAGAAACGGCCTCTTCATTAGATAAACCAAATTCTTCTCCCGGAGTTTCCATGCAATGGTCACTTTCAGCCATAGAGTTTTTGTAGTGTATAAAATTTACCTGTACGTAGAACTAGCGAGCGTGCTTAGAATGCCGCACAAACACATGTTCGCCTATTTATATGCCTTCACCACGTGACCAATACAAATGATATTCGAACCCGACTACCTATAAAACACCCGCATATAATTATAATTATGTTCGATTTAATGAGTTTTATAGACTGGAGTGTTGTATACTGCATTTAAAATCAGGCTGAAATAAAATATTACCTTACAAAGAAAAACAAATCCCGTTTTAAATACCGTTATTTACGTAAAAAAAAAATCTAGGTTTTTCGTCTAAATATAAACACTCCCGAGAGTTTCCGAAAGCTGGAAGTTAGTTTCATTGGAGTATGAGGAGTACAAGTCAACTCGGCACCTGGTTAATTCGGCACTTAAAAAAAAGGTTAATTCGGCACTTGGTGAACTCGGCACCTAGTGAAATCGGACTCGGCACCTAGTTAATTCGGCACCAAAGTCTGGTCATCTCGGCACCTGTTTTGATTTGTTTTGAAGTTGTTTCTATATGAATAAAAGAAAACGAATTATGAGATTTGTGGGATGTATTTGACAATATTGCTTGTCGGTCTACGGGTAATAATTAGAAAAAATAATAATTATGAGACAGGTAAAGATACATCAAATAAGGGATGACTTAAGCGTAGTACAAAATTCATTTTCGGTCATTCTTTCAGTTTTTACGATTTTAGCAATATGATTGGAGGAGTTTGAGAATTTTGAAAAGAGAATATAGTCACAGGATAAAAGTCACGGATAAAAAGTCACATTTAATTTTTTTTTTACGAAATTAGGACAAAATATGGCACAGGGCAGTCTGTATGAAAATCTTTAAAAAAAATATGTTCCTGTCAATATAAAGGTTAAACTACATGTATGTTGTATATATTTTTGAAAATTTCATAGCTCTAGCAATCTTATGTGGTCGAGTTAATCTAAGAATACTGTGGTCTACGTTTTGATAACTATTTCCATCAAAGTCCCTACATAACTCAGCGATGAAATTGCTAAGACAACAAGGTGGTTGTATAAGGGTTCCTTGTACACAAGGGCGCGTGAGGTGATCATATAACGAGGGGGTAATGAGGAGACCCCTGACCGCGCAGGTTTCAATGTTCCTAGAAGAACGAAGATGGAAGTACCTTTGAAAAATTGTTTTTTCGCACAACAACCTACAACAATTTCTTTATATTCAGATTGCTTTAAAAAAAAAAACCCACACACACAAATAACTGATTTACATTCCATAATGTAACAATCTTGAATAATATTCATGCGATAATTTTGATTATATTTTTGACTTCACATGCAATGTTTTATCGTTTTGCAACATTTCACAAGAGATCAGAACTCTGGAATTGTCACATACAGATAACCAGATTATATAATATCAATTAATATTTTCACATCTAATTGGCAATATTCTTGAATGAAAGTCAAGATTGGTATACATATATGTACACTTTATACTCTTAACTTGGGAAATGGCCAACATATGCATCGATTATATTCATCAAACTGGCAGTTCTTGTATTTTATTATACTTTCATGTAAAATACTCGAACCTGATTGGTCGAGAAGCATTTGAAAAAACATATTATTACCCTCTGAGAACAAAAAACACGCGTCCCAGGGTGATAGTATCTAGCAACGAGTAACAGTACTTGACAACGGGTGATATTATAAAAAATATCACATGCGTCAAATTTATGCGCGTAAGGTTCGAAATACGAAATATCGCATGACAGTGATTGATCAAATGTCAACAGACGTAAGTTTTTCTGCTTTCCAGTTTACTTAACATTCAGTATAATAAAACAAATATTGCATGTAGTTGAGGGTAACATTGAAATTTTCACCCCTCGAGAAACCATTGTCAACCTCGGCTACGCCTCAGTTGACAATGGTTTTCTCGGGGTGAAAATTTTCAATGTTACCCTCAACTACATGCAATATTTATATAGTATTACTTATTACAATGAGCTGTACAGGTCATATATTAGAATAATAAACATAAAGTATTGGATAGTTTGGAAGTATTGTATTGTTTATTACCATAAGCCATACAGCTCAGGTTTAAATTTTTTTTTTTACAAAGAATTAATAAACATACGATATACATAACGCATAGGAAATGCAGTTTAGGGGAAAATAAATCTTCCACGCTCAATTTCAATCCGATGTGAGGGTAAACGATATTTACTGATATATGTACTGTAAGATATAGTTCTAGTTTGAAATAAATGGACACGTACATGTTTATGAAAAAGTATCTGGTATGGAATACAAAATTGAGGATAACCTCAGCATTTCTGTTGTATTCTTGAACATCTATATTTATAAACATTCTCCTAATTTTACCAGAGCGAATTTCACTGGAAGGCTTTGTAGCAGACTTTGAAGTTGCACTGTGGCAAGCTATTAAGGAGAGGTTTCCACGCACGCCAATACCAGGACTGTGCATTCCACTGGAGTGTCTTTATGACAGCCATTCGCACCAACAACGACATGGAGGGGTGGCATAACCGACTAAACACCAGTGTGGTACGCAGGGGACCCGTCCCTTTACCATCTAGTATCCATGCTGTTTCTGGAAGCAACGGACATTAGTCTTCAGATGAAGATGGTGTCCGAAGGCAAGATGCAGCGATACCAACGAAAGAGGACCCGTCAAGTAGTGGGACATGTTTTTGAATTGTGGCACCAGTACCAGGGGCGGATCCAGGAATTGTGGTTACGGGGGGCGCCACTTTATGAGGCAGTGGGTTCAGGGCGGAACCCTGGTGGGGGTCCAGGGGGCAAGGCCCCCGGAAGCTCCTGGATTTTACAGATTTTATGGGGCTTGAAATATTTCTCTATTAAGTGATTTGTATTATTTTCTATCATTTTAAGAAGGTGAAATTAATAAAATGACCCAAATTTTAAGGGGTTTTTGGAAAAAATTAGGTTCTCCCAATAAAGTTATTCAAGAAATCAAATGATTTTGTCATTTATTTCTCTGGGAGTGGAAGAAAGTATTGCTTCTTTTATCGTTTAGTACATTTTCCGAAACAAGATACCGCGATTTATCTTAAATTTGAAAATTTTAGGGGGGGGGGGGGCGCCGGCTGCGCCCCCCTCTAAATCTGCCACTGAGTACTGCAACAGGGATATCACAGTAAGCCAGCTACTGCAGGGATGTGCCAACATCTACGGTCCTCCTGCACAGTGATGCGCCTACCAGACGTCTTTCTTTCCACAAAAATTGGACAACCGCAGAAAATATACCCGTTATACAGTATCTATGTAATTTATGTGGGATTCATGTGTTATAAATGTGTGATTAATAAATGTTCATGTGGAATACATGTTGCATCAATGTGTTATTTATTGCATGTTGGGTTCAACTATTATTTATATGGACTGTATATGGTGTATATATCTATTATCAATTGTGGAATACATGATGGATGCACATGAAATTAAGCAGAAACTTACTATTGTGTTATGGTTTTATTTCATGAATTAATCCTTCATTGGAATCTGAAAATGTATCAATAACCTTTATTGATATATACAGTGTACAGAGAAGATATGATTAAGACATATTAAAAATGAATGCAAGTATTGTGCGCACATGCAATATAACCCAGAAGTTGAACTCTCTGATGAATAACTTTTACTAATGTACATATTTTATTGGGAAAAATCCTTTTTGATGCAATTTAGATTAATGAAAATGTTGGTGTTTGAATAACCATGAGGCTTCTTTTTTTTTTTCCTCCTAAGTCCCAAAGTTGGGAAGTGTATGAAATTAAATCCCCGCTTAGAAATATAAGTTAATCAAATATATATAAGATACAAATTATATAGGCACAATGCGTCATAAAATACTTAATTATGACATCAATAGCATTATAACAAGAGAATTTTTTTTAACATTGTATTGTCATAATTAGATACAAGGATAATATTATTATTGCACCAGTTGTTTGTGATTTCAAAATATGACAATTTTGTATGGCATTATATGATTTATCAAATGTAGGCAAATCCAATTTGCAAAGAATTCGTAACCAGACGACAGAGACCAGCCAGTCTAAGGACTAAATATCTTGACGTATTAAAACTATACCATAGAACCCTTGAAATAAGATTAATTTTTAGAAATATGACAATGAATTTCACAATTACCCTAACATTTGTCATATTCAAATAACGCAGGAATATATCTTTATAAACGTTTCCACGAGAATGGGAGAACTCCGAGGAAACACGAGAGCTTCCTCCAATTCATTTAGCATACGGTGTATTTTCGCAAATTATAACTATTTACATGCTCAAGAGAAAATTATTTGTATTACATATTGTCAAGGTGTGATTAACAATTATGAGCAGCAATTTCAGACATTCAAAGTGCCGATATTTAGCCGAGTGCCGGTGTTATTCAAAACTTCTGTAGCATTTGAAAAAATTAAAACTGACAATCATTCCTAAATAAATGTTGAAGACACTTACAGGTACACTTAAAAAATCTAGAAATATTGCACACATATTGTTCAGTATACACATTATTTTTATATTCATAAAACAAGTGCCGAATTCACTAAGTGCCGAGTTAACCAAGTGCCGAATTCACTAAGTGCCGAGTTCACCAGGGGCCGAGTTTTCCAGGGGCCGAGTTTTCCAGGGGCCGAGTTGACTAGAATTCGTTTCATTGCAGGAGTTATCTTTTCCTGTGCGTGATCGACGACAACGCAGACAGCTTGAATTATTTTCGTTTATAAAAATCATTAAATTAAATATAAAAGAATCGGACTATGTTGTACTTGTATTACGAGATGTTTAACACCCTTTGTATAAGAAGATTCGATCTGTTTCTTGGAACTAAGGTGATTTTGAGCTTTGTTTACAATCGGCAGAGCTGTGGAAAACTGCCGGTGTAGCGGTGTAACCGTGGTGGCTGTCGCTGGTGACCAGGGTCGCTCTTAAAGTGCCCCGGAAGTCATGGGTGCAAAAATGGTAAATTGGTTCAGAAATACATTTGAAAATATAAGAATAAAAAATTATGATCGTGCGTGCATTCAATACCGAGATATTCCCCGTCAAAGTTAGCTATTTTTGCACCTGCCCGAAACCAATCAGCTGAACTTCCGGTTTTACTATATTTAGCCATAATGACGTGTGACGTCACAACGGAGTCAAGTTAACTCGTACCCTGACCGACTCGTACCCAGGTCAACTCGTACCCAAAAGGTAAAAGTCCCAAGAATCTGGTTACAAGTTGACTCCTCCTCTTCAATTGATGACAACTCGTACCTAAGCGATATGTCACTTATATGCGCATACATATATTGCATTATGGGCAGATTCTTGGGTACGAGATGACTTTTGCCTTTTGGGTACGAGTTGACCTATGAGGTACGAGTTGACCTGGGTACGAGTCGGTCAGGGTACGAGTTGACTAGAAATCGTCACAACCCATCAGTCTCAAACAGGCCAGTATGGCAAATGCGAGCGATACCTCCGTTTCTGTGGTCGAAATCGATCTCCACATATCATTTGCAGCGTCTTCCTTTTAAGATTATTGTAACGAGGACGTACAGGACATTGTTCCTTACCAATAAGAGTCAGCTGCAATGGATTCCGATGAGTTAAATGGGGAGAATGCTGAACGTGAACAACTTGAACTTCGCCTCGGAAGCACGGAATGGTAAGGCGCCGTTAGACCGGTCCTACTAAACAGAGTACGATAGAGTACTTTAGAGTACGCTGGTAAAATTTCATAATTTAATGCAATTTAACTGCTGTTCGTAGATGTTCTTACTTTAGTTTAACCTAATAAATGTATATCTGGAATATATTGTGTTTGTTTTCATTATTTTAGGAATTATTGTAAGTTAAAGTTTACCGTTTGATTCCGATCCCGATCAAATTTAATACTTTTCAAAACAAACTACTAATAATCGGGATCGGGATGCTGTAAATCTTCAATACATTTAATGTTTTCTGGTCAAAATATCGCTAAAATACCAACTACTTTTGACAAATATTGCACTTTTATTTTATAATCATCTTTATTTAAGTGGTATACATACAAATAAACAATTGAATTGCATTAAATATTGAAATTTTACTAGCGTACTCTAAAGTACTCTATCGTACTCTGTTTAGTAGTACCCCCGTTAGACTGTTTGTTTATAAAATAAATTTTGGGAAATACGAAATTGATCAATCATTTTTAACTGTACATCATTCTTAATGACTTTAATGATAAAATTACATATGTCTAATCACCATATTACGCCTGTCCGCGTCGTATTCACAGGAATCTGTCATTTTGTCTGTAATAACAATGTTAGTGGTCGCACTGGTGTGTACCAAACCACCCCTTAGTAATTAGGGAGTGGTATGGTATATACCCTCAATTATCAATAGGCCTACTATTATTACAGACAAAATTATTTGTTCCTGTGGTGTATTTTCGCTCATTACTTCATTGGGAGAGCTGAAAAATAACATTGATTTTTCTATCCTCTCATGTGACACCCCCTTTATACTGTTATATTTGTACTTACAATTTTTCTAAGAATTTTTAAAAATTATCATCTAGAGGAGAATTGTCTTATCTTTTCCCCATCATTGAGTTCTCTATTCTTTCACAAATTCACATGGTTTACAAATCATTTTAGGTGTCAATGTGGATTCTATTCCCATATGTCAGCTGCCAAGGAAAGAGTATGCTGCACCGAATTACCAAGGGTTGATGAGATGAGGGGAGTCATTCAACAAGTGTGTTTAGATGTGCATGAGCTCGAGACGGCATAATACCAATGCCCAGTATGGAGAAATGAGGACAACAATTGAAGAGCAAGTCAATTTTTTTTATTGATTTAATCAATACAAAATTCACATGACCATTGGGTCCGATTGCTAGTTTATCATTATTGAATAATTCCAAACATTTCCCGGAATTACAGGCGTAACAGATACATAACACACAGGCAATTTGTTTGATGGTGCTAATGATACCTAGGGCACAAGGTGCGAGTCCCTCTACCCTCATGTGCTGTGACAGAATTCCTTTGCCTCTGAGGAGTTTCAAGGATTCAATGCACCTGAGTGATGGTATGATTTAGTTGAAGCAACCTTTTTTAAAACAAATGTACGATTCATACATGATGCATACAAAAAATTCAAGCACAACATTATAACAGAAATGGCCCAAAAATAATACATCAATTTTCTATAAAGCATCAGCTACACAAACAATATTTCAAATAAAATGTGTCCGCACCCAGGAACGGGACGAGGACCCTGCTTTCATGTTCCCATTTTTTAACTCTTACAACTATTATATATACTATAAAGCTAATACTACATATAATATGCTAATATTTCATTCTATAAATTATTTGCAAAAATACACTCAAGAAGAGCCCTGGTCTGACAAGCGATATTTTCAGGAGGAAGAGGAACAGGATCAACACAATTCTGCAAGCAAAGCTCGGGAAAAGATTAATCTTACTTCGTTTGAAATATCCCCAGGACTTTACGGCTGATGGTGTTCATATTTCCCAGGGAAACCTATGGAAATATGGCCCACAGATAAGGAGAGCTCTTCTGACGGAGTAAAGCTCGAGAAGAAAACCGGCCCTTTTAAGGGCCACAGAAATATTTCGAAAAGATGCCTCAAATAACATACACTCAGAGAGGCGAGATCTTCTTAAGATTCGAAACATATACTCCCTAATTACCAGTATACAGTCTTATGGCCCGAAATATATGTATAAAATTGGCATATCTTTTTTAAAAAATAGCCAAAGTAGAAATGTTATTAAAGAAAATAAAAACATATCCTATTGCAATTGGTGTACAAAATATTTCCAAGAGCATGTCTACAGCAATCAATACCATAATTCAAGCGTTCCATAATCATATCATGAAGTAAACCATTTGTTTCACTATATCGCAAAACACGCACCATAATATAAATGTTAGCATTAATTAATTAAAATACGATACAATTACATTTAAAGGGCATCAAAGCACTTTGTTACGTAGGACTTATATCTTATTGTATACAATTTCATAAATAACATATACAGTAAGGCGTAGTGCAGGAGTGCAATGTGCAGATGATACAATAATCACAATCAGTATTTCACAGACACTTAGGATGGGTTTTGAAAGGGAGGGTTGGCAGAAATATAATTCACAACTCTTATCTAAAATATAGCTGACAAGCCAATAAAAAGAATTTCATGAACACGAAAATTCGTTTTCGGTTTAATTTTTTGGAAGGGGGGTTAAGTTCTGACTTTTCTGAAATAAAAAAAAAAAAGAATTCTATTATACATTACGACATGAGTATTTGACTGCTCAGCGACAAAAAGTGGGAGGGTTGGGGAACCAGCCTGTCAACGAACATTTTCATTTTAAATTAAAAGTATAATTTGCAAAATATGCTTGGAGAAAAGGAAGCACATCCCCTAGGTATACGGACGGAAAGTCACAAGACAAAAAGTCACAAAATCGGTAGGACAAAAAGTCGCAGGACAAAAAAGTCACAATGATGATTTTTGATCAGAGGCGGGTTTTCTTTTTTTTAAAAAGTAGGGACATTTATGGTTATATTTCTTGGTGCGAAAATATCTTGGACATTAAATCCCTTATCAGCCATAATACTATCCTATGAATCACAATTGTGGAGCAAAGAGCTGTGTTCAGTAATCTGTCTGTCGCTTGCACTACCTCCATATGCACTTGACACAAAGGAAACTAGTCCACCAGGTGTTGTACCAACAAGAACTCTGGACGTGTTACGATTTTTATAAGAAGAAAAAGTTAACTGTTGTGCTTTCGAATTTGTAGGTTTTTTGATAGGACATTCTGTCCCGTCGATTATAACTCTAGTTTTAGAGTACGACCTTTTTTAAAAATCCAGACGGGGTAAAATGGCGAACTAGTTCTTGTATGGGCTAGATATTTACTTGTCGCCATTGATGTGATAAGAAATTAATCCACGTAATTATGATATTTTGAACTACTGTCTCCGATATGCCAAACATACACGATAGCACAAAATTTGTGGTATTTCTTCGTAATTTCATGAGCGAAAGAAAAAATTGATTTGGAACATCCAACTTTACAACCTGGTTATGCATGTAAATTAAGCAATATGCCACAGGACCCAAAGTGTGTAAAACAAAATAAAACTTGTTAATATCCTCTAAACCAGTGTAAAAATGTACACCAGCAGGATCATTGTCAAAATTGTCTATACTGAACATGGGTAGTTTAGTTGTTTGAGTTTCGGGGGGGGGGGGGGGGGGGGGGGGGGCTGGAGTCGCACTTCAGAATGACCGTTTCATATTTTGTCAGAACTAACTAGTGTATGGTCTGTAAAAGGTGCAAATAGGTGGCGGTTTGATTTGAACTAGATAATCCAAGTGTAGTTTCAGAATTCGGGAGACAAAAAATGGGAAAAATAATTATTTTGAATTAATTATGAGCGTCGGTGACTGTAGTCGTACTTCAGAATGACTGTTTCATATTTTGTCAGCTGATCCAGCTGCTGGGTCACAGTGCAGTTCAATGGCATACACATCAGTATTGTATGCCTCAGTAACAAATATTTCATCTTGGTCTGCAGTTGATGTCAACTGTGTCATGTTTCAAGGCCATACCCTGCATACTAATCAATTAATTTCTTTACACAGGGATTTGTCAAACTCGGACCTTCGGCTAGCCATTGATGAATTGCCAACACAGCCAACCATCCTCATTGACAATTCATCCTTTTCTTTCCAGGTTGAAAAATCATGTCCAGCATTCTTTCTTTTTCAGGAATTTCAGTCGGAGTTCATCCCTGTCTGTACTAAGTTTTCACCCAATTTCGAACACTGCTTTTCTGTTACTATAATTCAGAAAAATATACTGACATCAGCATATTTCAGTGGGGGGGGGGGGGGGGGTCTTCTTTTTTTGTTTTACCACACCCTAACATACATGTATAAAAGATGTGCTGACTACAAATGAAGGGAAGAAAGAAAAAGAATTTCAGTCTAAAATGCATTAAAATGCACCATTTTAAATCATTCTTTTTAAATGGGTTAACCTCACCCCCAACCCCACAGTAAGGTATACATCTGCCACTGTATTTGAGTGCAACCTGATGTTATAATAGAACAGACGTAGCTCAAGAATTGCAAATTCACATGAAATTATGCTACTCTAAAGATTTCTTCGAAAATATGTATAATTCAAATCCAACGAAAAATCAACAGATTGATTGAAATGGATCACAGATTAAAATGTATCACAATGTAGGGAATTGGGATGTTTTGGAGAATTGACAAATTCAATGCAGAAAGAATTAAAAGGATCAGTAAATGATGCCATAATACTTGCCCTTTGACCTCTAAATATCAGGTCTTACCATATAGAAATCTCATGCAAATGAGTGAGCACATTTTTACTGTATGCTCGAGAATGTCCAATATATAGGATGTTTTCTATTCGTTTTTCACAGGGTAAATAATTCATATTGTTCATTCCAAATATAACTGATTATATTGCATTAGTATACATTTTTTCTAGCATGTTTTCAAAGAAATGAATTTAAACTAATTTCACGTGTTTTGAACTACGTGTAGTAAATTACTTTAATGGAGTATGAACTTTACATCTCCATTCTTAACATTAATTCATCATAAATTATCCACATTTTCGAATATATACTGAATGTCTGATATCAACATTGAAAAACACTAGATATCTATAGATATGATGTTTACCTAGAAATGTAAACCCGAGTCGGTCAAAAACAGTCACCTATCTTCTTAGTCAGGTTAATGTTACATAACCATGATAAGTTTATTGGATTGGCTAGTTGTGCTTTGTGCTCATTTAATTACAAATGAAAATTAGTCATGGGGCTTGGATTATTCTGACCACAAACTATGTCGCAAATCTGCTTTAAATTCATAAGTAATTGCGCAAAAAATTAAAACTAAATACCTAAGCATTTCAACACCTATATAAAAATACTTCATTGACATAGTTGATATGAAAAAGGTCACACCTTTGTTTAGAATTAAGACTAGTACAGTGTGATCATGATTCGCATTTATTCATACTAGCAATTAAATCATCGACAATATAAACAATACTATTTACTTTTTCTTTTTAAACCACTATCTTACTTTCAAGGTATTGTTATCGTAATCATAATGGAATAAATCAGTCGAGACTCGAGTACAGGACGACATTGGTGGTCGAATTCTTTTGAAGTAAGGTGATGAAAAAAACAACAACCAAAAGACAATAAAACAATTTGTATTATTGAACTATTTTGTTTTAAAAGCCAGAAAATGCTTTGGTTTTTAATTCTACATCTGAAATTGTGATCGGCATATGAACGTCATTTATGTACATATTTTAATGAGAAGACGTGCATTTTAACTAATAATATATTAAATTATATAACTAGTGCAGCTCCTTTAGCAAAAACATCAACAGAAATTTAATAATAATTATTCATTTTACATGCAAGAATCATCGACATCGGCATCCCACCAATGTCGTCCTGTACTCGAGTCTCGACTGATTTATTTCATGATTATGATAACAATACCTTGAAAGTAAGATAGTGGTTTAACCCCTTCTCTACCGTACCGGTCAATTTGACCGGTGGCGCGTAAAAACAGGGCAACGCAAAAGGAGTGCCTCTAAATCTTTGAAACTACGGTCATAAGATATATGATCTATATATCATATTTTTGGAAATTTCCTCTATTTTTTGACTAAGTAAAAATCAATAAAGTAAGTAAAGCCATTAAATTTAAAAAAGGCATTTAATATTTTTGAAAAGCATATATTCCCTGCTTTCAGAAGATATAAAAATTATTTTTAATGCCTGGCAAAGTTATAAGAAAATAGCAATTTTTTGCACATGTACGTTTTCTTACGATTTTATTTCTCAATGTTTAAACATATCGGCGTTTTACCTGTATTTATATATGGAAATAGGGAAAAGTAAATACAGCCTGTAAAAGTAGAGGAAATTTCCATTTTGATGGGCCCTTATTCGTGTTATAATTCTCGGTAGTTTTTATATTACAATAAAATGAAATTGGGACATGCTGCGCGGTTTTCTTTAAAATTAGCGACAAAACGTCGTCGCTAAAAGCGATCGACGCGCGTCGCACAATAAAGTGGTGAAAACTATTGTCATCTTTTAGTAAATTCAGTACCTTTTGATACACTAAAACAACATACACATATGTATGAAATAATCAGCCAGGTATTTTCTGCTTTTTTTTTTTAAAGCATAAAACGAATATTGGTATATAACAGTTACACAACCTACATGTAACTTCATAAAACACCTATTGACAATGTTACATCGGCAGAGTAGATTTAAAAAAAAAGATAAATAAAATACTTCAATTTCAGATATAAACGTTATATTTGTTCGGAATGGTAATAATTTTTCCCCTGCCAAACAAATAAAACTAAAAAGAAGTTCGCATATAGCCTATAGGCCTATAGTTTTATTTTTCCGTGATCGGGATCGCGGGCCCCGCGGGGTTTTCTGAAAGTGTTTCCGTTTCAACGAAAACAACAACATAGTTTCACTGTCACAGGGAAGGCTTGCATTTTACATCTTTAAAACGACATGATGTCAGAAGAAGATGCCCTGGAATTCCTGTTGCAGGATGACCCAAACGATTATGCATTCAGTATAAACATGTACATGTAAGTTGATGTAGCCACATAGGCCGACTAGAAAAAAAAATTGCAGATTTGTTATGAAAAATTCACGATTAATCAACGCGATTTGATGCCATAATTTGTCGTTTCATGAAAGAAAATATTTATATTTTATGATATCTAAACCAAGTGAATAACACTCAATTGTTTATTAAGAGCTGACATCATTTAATCTGTCCTGGTCCGGCATCAACCCGTCTGATTAACACCCCCCTTTTTCCAGAATTTTCTCCTTACCTGACTCACGAGTGTAAGAAGTGGGTGGATTTAGTGTACAATGAGAAGGGGGATGGTGTGGTTTTAATCAGACTGGGTGTTCATGGCCGCTGGTAAGAGGGCTATTTTCCAGGATTTTTCCATGTTTATTAAAAATTATCTTTCTATGAAAAGAAAACACAATCTGTTGGGAAAACACATATTACGTCATTGTAATGATAGAATTTATTATCATAATTTGAATTATTTTCTTCATATTGTAACAGAAATATAAACGAAATGTGTGTTTGGGCCGGGGGGGGGGGGGGGGGGTACGTAACATCAAAGTCTGATTATGACAGGCTAATGAAAAATCATATAGATTTCTCTTTTATCCAAATGCATGTATTTTATATACACTGAGTAGCTTATGACCATAAATTACATGCGATCCATACATGCTGGTACTGGTATGCTATGAGTTATGATCTTGCCTAGATTTTCTCTAATTTCGACTAAATCCACACGCCATCAGAGTACCATGCAAGGGGATTTAGACACTGTGTACCATGAAGAACCAGTTCAATTCTACTTTTATATCTGGGGTCACATACTTTCCCTCAGAGTTGCAGTATTTTCGCTGGACCATGTAGGTTTTAACCTGAATTTCTTCAGTATCCCCCCCCCCCCCCCCAATGTATATGCTAGGCATAATGCTGACACCTACATCATGCATATCTTTTTTTTTTTCATTACGCACTCTGCTACACTTGCAATGTATAATAAATTATTCCATTCATTTCTAACACATGTACGTACGCAATCCCCTACCAAATGTCACTTCAAATACAGAACATCTCTATCTTTAAATAAATTTGAGCTGTACTTGAGTGCGAAACTGTCCGTTGCTACCATGAAACTTATATTTTGCTTTTAAAAAACATAAACCAACAATTCTTAATTGTAATTTCTTTTCATCTTTAAAAAGGGTATTGACATCCCATTTAGTGGGAAGTTCCCAGGTATCGTCCGCTAGTGACAGTCTGCTGGCAAATCCAGGCATGTGATGGAAGGGTGCTGATGTGAAGGACACAGGGACACCTGATCCAAGAACTGTGGCATTTCATTCAGAGTGACAACCTGACATTCAGTTGGTATGACTCTTTGAGGTTGAATACAGGGTTAAATCTGTATACATTTGGTTAACAATAAATAATAATAAATAAATCCAGATAATACATTCACAAATGGAATCACGGCATCATGGTACACTGAAATGCGTGTTTTACTGGGTTTTTTTTTTTACTGCATTACTAGGTATCACATACATACAAAAAGAGACAAAAAATGGAAAATCATTATTCTGTTTCTAATTATAAGGTATGACAAGTTTTCTAAATGTTGACAAAAAAGGTATGGTGGCCAATACTCATTTTGTTTGCAATTTCCTTTCAGATATTGGACCCGATTATTCAGAAAACTGCAGATTTTAGGAAGCTGTTTTTGACAGAAGATTTGGTTTTTTCCATCTGTATTGCCACCAACCATTATGCTGAGATGGTCATATCTAGGGGGAAGGATTGTCATTATGCTTCCCAAGGAAGTTCGCATCCTCTCACTGAAGAGGAATTGTACAGGTATTAGTAGTTTTAAAGTACCGATATTGTGACGGTGATTTTCAGTTTAATACGAATAATAAAATGCATAATAAAAAGATTATCTTTACCAAAATTAATCTTGCTGTGCGTCTAACACATTTATTAGATGTGTACTACAATTACCTGTGATAAAATTTCATAAGTAATTAATGCATACTAGTGATTTTCAGAGGGCTTTGGCATTCTCTACCCAGAGTTCCGTGCGCTCCTCGCACTATACCTCTGTCAACGGCTTTTTACAGAAATCTTGTAAAAGTTTCTTTGATCCAACATTTATGTTTTGGACTAAATATTTAGTCATATTATGATATGTTTTTGGTGCAATCAAATTGATGCTTACAGTAAATTGTTTAAAATCGCCGTTTTCTGATCATAAATTTGGAACTACTTCGTAATATGCGTATGAATGTAGAATATACACGTGGTGGAGATTTAAATGTAAACATGGAATCAAAAGTAAGAAAGGCTGTAAAAATACGATTAAACTTGTGAAATAAAAGACAAACAGCTAAATGGTAAATATGCACTTATTAAAGTGTCAGTTGGCTATGAAAAAAGCCTGATTTATCACCTGTTGCCTGAACTTTTAAAGGGAAAAGAAACCGAGAATAATTGTTTATATCATGTGATTATATTGTAACGTGATTCCAAGCGTTGACAGAGGTGTATGTGAAGCTTGCGTAACGCGCCCTCTGGTGAGAGAATGAGGGACTTGGCTATAGAAAACATTTACAGAGCCAATTGAGCATTCAAAAGCTCTGACAATACATTAGTATTTATGGCTAAGTATTAAGAAATTCTTTTTTTCCAGATTTTTGTGCATTATCTTATACATGTTTGCTGTGAAGTTCCAGTCGATAGACAGATATTGGTCAACACATGCCCCTTTCGGAACAACCCAGAACAGTGTATCAGGAATGATGTCTAGAAATAAGTTTTAAGAGGTTGAATATAAGAAATTTTTTGTTAAATATGATGCAAGTACATTTAAATCTAGTGATTGAAAGTAAGTACTTGAGCATTCGTATGCGTTGAACTTACAGAGGAAAAACAGGTAGTACTGTACTTTTTGATAACATTTGATAAGGTGCTGTAACTGCTGTTGCTTAGCAACCAAATATATTTGAATGCAAAAAATTAAATTATTTTAGATTAACAATAAAGATCTTTGTTTTAATGTTGCAATATTTATTCTATTTAGTGGAACATAATGGCAAAACGTCATATTATTAGAAAATGATGGATATGTACAACGTATATAAAGTACAAAGTTTCCATTTTATGACCTTTGACCTTAATTCTCTTCATCATATTTTTTGTTAAAAACCTTTTAAAATGATTAAGATTTATTTAAAGATTATATTTTTAAAATAATGTGACATTTACTAATCATCATTCAATGTAATTGTGTTTAAATTGTGTCAAATGTATGTAGAAAGGCAAATTATGGTCAAAATTGTACTACGAGTGTTGTTACTTACCAACCAAAAATATTTGTTTGTCAATAAAATTGATTAATTTGATTGTGATGCGTTTGTAGTATTTTCAAAGGCACATCTGCTCATACATTTAGAATTTCCTATTTTTGACTCTAATCTTGTGAGAGGGGTCGTAATATATATATTTCAGAGAGAAAAAATTGCAAAAATGTGCACATATATGACCTTTGACCCCGTAGATCTCTTTGAGGTCATGGGATACCTTGACAAACTTTATAAGAAATTATTCCCTGTCCAATTCCTAACAAAATTATATGTCATATGCCTATCCCAAATCGTGATACATGCAGATTTTATTCGATGTAAAAATATTGTCATTTAGTCCTTAAAAACCTCTAAAATGTGCCGGTAGAGAAAGGGTTAAAAAGAAAAAGTAAATATTATTGTTTTTATTGTCGATGATTTAATTGCTAGTATGAATAAATGCGAATCATGATCACACTCTACCAGTCTAATTCAAAACAAAGTTGTGACTCGAATTTCCTCTATTGTGTTTTTAATATCGAAAAGCCATCAGCTATGTCAAGGAAGTATTTTTATATAGGTGTTGAAATGTTTAGGTATTTAGTTTTAATTTTTTGCGCAATTTCTTATGAATTTAAAGCAGATTTGCGACATAGTTTGTGGTCAGAATAATCCAAGCCCCATGACTAATTTTCATTTGTAATTAAATGAGCACAAAGCACAACTAGCCAATCCAATAAACTTATCATAGTTATTTAACACTAACCTGACTAAGAAGATAGGCGACTGTTTTTGACCGACTCAGGTTTACATTTCTAGGTAAACATCATATCTATAGATATATCTAGTGTTTTTCAATGATGATATCAGACATTCAGTATTTGAAAAGAGGATAATTTATGATGAATTAATGTTAAGAATGGAGATGTGGAGTTCATACCCCATTAAAGTAATTTACTTCACGTAGTTCAAAACACGTGAAATTAGTTTAAATTCATTTCTTTGAAAACATGCCAGAAGAAAATTTATACTAATGCAATAATCAATTATCTTTGGAATGAACAATATGAATTATTTACCCTGTGAAAAACGAATAGAAAACATCCTATATATTGGACATTCTCGAGCATACAGTAAAAATGTGCATAATCATTTGCATGAGATTTCTATATGGTAGAGCCTTGATATTTAGAGGTCAAAGGGCAAGTATTATGACATCATTTACTGATCCTTTTAATTCTTTCTGCATTGAATTTGTCAATTCTCCAAAACATCCCAATTTCCCTCATTGTGATACATTTTAATCTGTGATCCATTTCAATCAGTCTGTTGATTTTTTGTTGGATTTGAATTATACATTTTTTTCGAAGAAATCTTTAGAGTAGCATAATATCATGTGAATTTGCAATTTTTGAGCTACGTCTGTTCTATAATAACATCAGGTTGCACTCAAATACAGTGGCAGATGTATACCTTACTGTGGGGTTTGGGGGGAGGTTAACCCATTTAAAAAGAATGATTTAAAATGGTGCATTTTAATGCATTTCTTGTTTTTTCTTCCCTTCATTTGTAGTCACCACATCTTTTATATGTTTGGGTGTGGTAAAACAAAAAAGAAGACCCCCCCCCCCCCCCCCCCATGAAATATGCTGGTGTGACGTGTTGTCAGTATATATTTTTTTTGAATTAAATTAACAGAAAAGCAGTTTTCGAAATTGGTTTAAAACTTAGTACAGACTGGGTTTATGCCCAAACAAGATGACATAGACCTCATCGAATTGGCATAGACCGCAAGATTGAAAAAAATAACACAAATTTAAAACATTTTTATTTACTTCTAAAGTACTTATAAAGCATATTTTCTTTCCATTTCCAAAAAAGTGTTCTCTTTTCCTCATAACGTTTATCAGACGTTGACTTGTGGGATAACTTAATTGCTTTAAACTAAGAAAATTAACATACACGTTTTGTTATATCCCAATTACAATTGTTATAGACCAGTGCCATTTGACTCGGTCTATGATTAATTTCAAACACCAAGAAACGTCCTAAAGATCAGTTATAAAGCAGCATCACACATATCTTTAATATATCAACAAGTAATTTTGAAACAGTGCACTTTCTAATGTTGACTGTCTGGTATCACCCTCATCTTACTGGAGTTTGATAGGCTATATATCAAAATAGCAAAACCGACTGAAACCTCAAGTGAACTTTTCTGATCACCTGTTGTCCGTTGTCTGTCTAAACTTTTTACATTTTCGACTTCTTCTCCAGAACCACTAAGCCAATTTCAACCAAACTTGGCCCAAAGCATCCTTGGGTAAAGGGCTTTCAAGTTTGTTCAAATGACCCTTTCAATGGGGAGATGATCATAAAAATGCAAAAATAGGGTGGGTTCATTTAAAAATCTTCTCGAGAACCACTGGGCCAAAAAAAACCTAAAATTTACATGGAAGCTTCCTGACATATTGCAGACTCAAGTTTGTTCAAATCATGGCCCCCGGGGGTTGAATGGGACCACAGTAGAGGGTCAAAGTTTTACATACAAATATATAGAATAAATCTTTAAGAATCTTCTTCTCAAGAACCACTGAGCTAGAAAAGCAGATATTTACATGAAAGCTTCCTGACATAGTTGCAGATTCAAGTTTGTTCAAATCATGGCCACCGGGGGTTGAATGGGGCACAATAGGGGATCAAAGTTTTACATACAAATACATAGGAAGAAACTGTAAAAATCTTTTTCTCAAGAACAGCAAAGTCATGATTATTCATAGTTATATGTTAGCATCTTCAAGTGAGGAACACAATTGGCAATGGGCAATTTAGTTTTAGATTGGAAAAATGAAGAAATTTGTTTACAAACAGTGATCAGTCTTATTAATATGGAATCATTATCAGGTATTGTAGATTCAAGCTTTTTCAAATCATGACCTCTGATTTCCTTAATTAAATCATTGCCAAAACCATAATATTGTCAATCCCCCAAAAAGTAGACCAGGGGTCATAATGTGAAAGTGCGTTCTTTTTAAACTAGATACAGATATATATTTACAATACGAGGATGTCTTCTAATGTCACTTCTTTTAATAAGACTAATAAAGAAGGTAATTTTGTGACATCATTGCCCAGCTCATACCACGTGGAGGTATCCTCATATGAGCCATAATTTTGAATAAAAATTTAAACCCAAATGAAAAATAAAGTCCTGAAATTTTCTTAGTAAGTAAAAACAAAATATTAACAATTAGAATGAAGCTTTAAAAAATTTCAGTGCTTGATTTAAAAAGTATGATCTAATTTGGAATTAATACAAATAAATGTTATAATAGAAAGCCAAAATGAAGAGGCGAAATAAAATAATATGTGTGGTTTCAGTTACAATCCCTTGAAAGATAGTGTTGGTATGTAGGAATGATATTTAATTTCTTTTTTATTATAGACTTTAGATGGAAGCAGTTTCCTTTTATCGTCACTTCCTTGCATATACCATTTACATATACTTCTCAAAATTGGTAGGGATCACCCTAGTTTTTACAATTCTAAGACATATATATATTTTTAAAAAAAATAAAAATGCAGAACAAAATCAGTGCATTTGCCAAAATCATGTTGTCATATTTCAACCAGGTTACAGTTTTCAAACCCTTCCAAGTTTTTAAATCTTTCTTACTTTTTCAAAAATAAGTAAGGTGATTGCTCAGTATATTCAGACAAACTGAATTTTGCACTATTGTTTATTTAAGCATTTTTTAGTTCTATGTCACTCTCTGTCTAACGTTAGATGGCCTGTTGTAAGTGTTTACAGCTTAGCATTTTAGCAGTATCTATATATTGGCTATGAAAGAACTTTAAGCTTCACCTGAAGGAAAACGGGTCAAAAACCTATATATAGTGGTAAATAAAGTTAACCCCTTCTCATGAAAGAAAATCTTGAAAAAGGTGTGTATTGTATTTGTATATGGTAACGAATTTTGGAAATATTAAACACCAAAAAAAAAAAAAAAAAAAAAAAAAGATAGTTGAGGGTCGGGGGTAAAAATTAGGCACTGTCGGGTAACTGTAACCACACATGTTTTTATTTGGCCTGAACAATAATGAAGAAAACTACACTTAAATTATCTAGTTCAAATCAAACCGCCACCTATTTGCACTTTGTACAACAGACCATACCCTAGTCAGTTCTGGCAAAATATGAAACGGTCATTCTGAAGAGCGACTCCAGTCACCGACGCTCATAATTAATTCTAAATAATTATTTTCCCCATTTTCTCTCTCCCGAATTCTGAAACTACACTTAAATTATCTAGTTCAAATCAAACCGCCACCTATTTGCACCTTGTACAACTTTTACAGACCATACCCTAGTCAGTTCTAACAAAATATTTAAAATTAAAAGCATTTCATTAAAAAATCTTACGCAAGAGAACATAGCCTTAATTGTGTTGATCCTGTTCCTCTTCCTCCTGAAGATATCGCTTGTCAGACCAGGGCTCTTCTTGAAAGTACCACCCCTGTCTAGAATCTGTCCCACGAGAACAGTTCCAACTCTGCTGTCTTCTAGGACCTGCACCAGTTGTAGGACGTTTTCAGCCACCTTCCTAGGTTTTCCGTCAACGCTGATGTCATTTCCACCGAGATGAATGAAAACTCGATCAGGGGAATACTGAAGCAGGTTTTGCAGGCAGGTTAAATTTGATTTGGCTCCTTTGCTGTCATGCCACCAACTCCAAAATATTTTATTCTCGGGTCTGCTTCGGTAGATCTTCCGAGACGCGAGACAAAAGACGATCCAAAGACGGCAGCTTTCATGATGATATTAAACAACTGGACGTCGATACCGTGACTTTTGTACATACTCGTGAAGTCAGTCCTATCATATTATTGGCTGACTGCAAAGAGTGAGATTCACTCAAAGTACTGCTCATTTTTACGTAGTTCCTTGTCATGAATTTGATATAAGAAAATGTAATTTTATGATATTAAAAATGATTCAAATAAATGTTCCTAATTAGAACCAGAATCATGAAAATATTTCAACCTTTAAAGTCATAATTGATATATACATTGTGCTGAAATTATGTACCTTTCAAACCATTTACAACATTACAAATTACAAAGTCACGGTCAATATGACCATGGGCAAAAAGTTACAAAAAGAAATTTTATGAAAGTAGGACAAAATGTCATAGGACAAGAAGTCACAATTTATAAGAAAATGAAAATCTATTGATTTTTGATAGTGATATTGATAGTGATAGTGATATTTGAAAACATATCTGTTTTATTTATATTTTCTATGAGATTTTGATAATAATCATAGATTAAATTGTTATTCCTTTTATCATATTTATTGTACAATATCATTTTTATTTTTAAAAAGAGAGATTTCTTATGTAGATAAACTAAAAATAAGCTTGATGATCATTTGGTTTAGTATACTACATATTAATGATTGTCAAAACAAAATCTGATGACAGAATTATGGTTGGTTTCCTTTCACTCCAGAAGAAAAAAAAGCCGCCAGACGTTAGTTTTGTTGTCTTATGGTTTTTATTGGGAATAAAAAGGATGGCACGATCCCTCATGCCTGCTGGTTTCTACACACGACCCTGCTATATGTACATGTATATAGAGTCTAGTTGGTTAAATTTTAACACAAAAAGAATTATCTCGTAATAGGAAAGTCTTCCACTTTTGTACAAAAACACCCAAAATAAACCTCCAAGTTGTATACAGTAGATGTGTGGTTGTTCGCATATCGGAGATAATTTGAATTCAGATAATCAGAAAATATATTTGAAATAAAAGAGGGTGAGAGAAGAAACATACTATTCAAAATAAATAAATGAATAATAAAACAATGTTGAATATGTGCCTACGTATTGTTCGTAAATTGGGCGAGTGGTATTTGTACTTATGATTACGAAGGTTGGTCACGGTAGAATAACCTGATGTTATTTTATTTACAGGTAATTGTTTACACCTGCACGTTAATCCAAGTTTAAGGCGTCTAGCTGTTCCTTGTTCACACCTGTTATCATGTGATTAAAATATAAAAGATGACTTAGGAATTGTTATGGAGATAACACTATTGTAAATATGCTTTGAATAAAAAGCCATTGTTTTCAAGTTGTTTATTCGTTATTAGATATCTTAGACATAATTCAGAAATCTTATGCATTAAAATATCAATTTTGGAGTTGGATAATACAAGTTAATTTGTATCTTTCAAGTTATGATGTGCATACGAAACAGAAAACTGAGAAGGGGGTTTAAAGACCACACATGCGCAGAAGCCGGTGATTCGAGTAGTTCTTTTTCCTATATATTCTATTAAGAGCGACCCTGGTCACCAGCGACAGCCACCACGGTCGCTGGTGCTCAGGGTCGCTCTTAATATAGCGGTAGCCCTACTGTTCGACGCTCGCATAATTCGACCCATAGGTAATTGTAAACATTTTATATGGTTGTAATCAGCAATTCTTGTGAAGTATGGTGATGAAAAAAACCCACCAAAAGACAATAAAACAATACAGAACTTTTGGGATATGCCGGAACGATCGATTATATTACTATGGATTTAAAACCAGTAGGGCACCGCTTCTAGTTAAATACCACACATGCGCAGAAGCCGGTGATCCGAGTCGTTCTTTTCCCTATATATTCTATTAAGAGCGACCCTGGTCACCAGCGACAGCTATTCTCTTTAGATTTACGCAATAGACAAGTTGTTTTCACACATTTAACAGTAATACTCAAAACTGTCACAAAGAAATCAACACTTACTTGCTTTTAATCCATTTTCAACATGTCCCCTGTCCCGGGTTTACGTTAACTGGTTTTGGGAGCTGTCACAATAGGGGACCAGTTAAGAGAAAAGCAGGCTGACGTAATCAGAGTTGTGATTTAAACCCGGGACAGGGGCATATTGAAAATGGATTAAAAGCAAGTAAGTATTGATTTCCTTGTGACGGTTTTGTGCATTGCTGTTAAATGTTTCAAAACAACTTGCCTATTGCGTAAATCCAGGCACACCCGAGTCGAAACGTCGGTCGAAGCATAAACCGTCACCGACTCCGGCATTTACACGTTTTCCAGAATCAAAATATGAATGCTTGCGAAGAGAAGTCGATGTAGGCTATGCCTCTCGACTTCTCTAAAGAGAATACAGCGACAGCCACCACGGTTACACCGGGGCCCCCTCCACCTCTTTTAATAGGAAGGGAGGCTTTACTAGGAGTACTCAGTGTCAGCAGTACTATCAATCAGGGTGCAATTAACGTGTCTCGGGCTGTCAATCAAGGTAAATTTGCATTTATTTAGCGCGTTGCAGTATATTCGTGCTCCGCCATATGCTCCGACAAACAATCGCAGAACGAACAAGATAGGTCTATTAGCAAATCCAGTGAACGAAGACAAACATGGTGAAGAGATGGGGGACGTGTAACACCGACGACAGGTATCCTGAGAGGCTGGAGGGGGGAGTTAAATTCATCCCGTTTCCCAAACCGGCGACAAATCTTGAGAAATGCAAGTGGTGGATTAAACTTTGCGGCAGGCCTACCTACCAACTTAACGAGGATCTTTTGAGAGATCGAAATAAATCAAAGCACTTTTATGTATGCACAAAGGTATCATAATAATGATGAATGAATGCATTTATTTGATAGTTATTATTATATGTATACACCAATAGATTGATTCGCTAGACTGATTGAGACTCGCGTTTCTCGTCCTTTTTGTCAAGAATGCACATACATACAGTACACCAGTCGTGTGGACAGTCTAGGTCTAGTGATACTAGTGTTTTGTAAACAATCACGAACTACAAAATTTATGACGCCCCCTGTTTACACTGAAATGAAAAAATGAAATAAAAATTGCAATCGTAGCTGTCTATTAGATTTGTATGAATCATGTGCATTTCAAAAACACTTCAATAATATGTTGACGGTACTACCGTTCGAGAGAGCGCAGCTACATGTAGATTCTATGATGTATGTACATATTTTGTAATGTTCAGACTTTGATCAGATTCAATTTAAATCGATATCTATTTTAGGCAGCAGAAATTTCAATCTGATTAAAATCAGCTCCTCGATCGGCTCCTTTATTTCTTTTGTTTTGTTGCCACTCGAGTAGCGACAAAACAAAAGAAATAAAGGAGTGGATCGAGGAGCTGATTTTAATCAGATTGCAGAAATTTTAGTTTTCTTCCAGGGTTTTATATAAATCATTATTTAAGTCCTGTATTAGCTGTGTTCGCTATTAAAGTGATAAAACAAGCATTTGATTTTTTAAACTGGAGTTTTATAAAATCATTACAGCATTTTGTTGATGGAGGGCCATCAGAAAAGTATCCTGACCCGAAGTCAGCTTTAGAACATGGTCGAGTTACTATGAGCAGACCAGCACCAAAGAAACGACAATCACCTGATTGTTCAGACAACACACCAGAGCCAAAGAAGCTTTCAGTTGAAGTCAGGTATTGATTTAAATTATATTAATTCATGTTAACTGTGAAATGTTTCTATGGCGTAGGAATTAACAAAATGTTAAATATTTATGCAGAAATTAGATGCACACATTACACGTTACAATATACTAAATAGTTAAATTATTAAGAGAACTTGTATACTGTATAGGGTTTTCGAAAATGGACAGACTGAAGTTCAACAGACACAGGAGGATTCAACAGTAGTGCCAACAGATAACAGTGTTATGTCAGAAGATTGTCAACCTGGAAAAGAATCTGTAGAATCCAATGGTATGCAGTGCTAAGTTTATTTTTTCAATGCAAAATATTGTTTAAAGTGATTGACATACACATCACTCATTTTTTTCAACAGTGAAAGCATGGTATCAATACATGGATAAATTCGTTCAACATTAATTTCTTGTCTAGTAAATGTAACAAAATCACAAAACGGTGCTCCAGTTATCAAGAGCTGATCTTGAACTTGGAACCAATGAGAATGTGATCTTTTTAATACATACTTTGAACCTGAAATTTCTAGAAAAAATGTTTGATTTTCACAAGCTTCCAAAGTAGAATCTCTTACTGAATAGGGGCACTTAATTTCAAGAATACCTGTCAAAGATTTTTCACAGATTTTGGCATATGGTGTTGCACCTAAAAATGGGAAAAGAGGATTTACAACTAATCCAACATCATGTATATGGTTTCCAGAACTTTTTATGTACATTTATTTTGCAGTTTTTTCATTGGCCTGTCCATATAAAGTTGGTGCTGATTTAAAAGACTTCTTGTCAAAAATATTTCTAACAAATGTGTAATTAATTTCCTTTTTTCTATTCATGATAGAACCAAAATTAGAGGCGGTAATTCGTCCCTTCCTTTCTGCAAACCATCTTGCACTGCTGCTCTGACCTTTGGTGCTTTGTTCAATCTCTACAATGTACACAATTTTCAAATGATACATTAAGGTCTTGTAAGTTGTATTGTTTGTCACAAAGTCCAATACTCTCAAGGTTAAGCATCATGTATGGCTTTGAAAAATTTGTCTGCCCACAAACATCTGCTCCTTCGGGACGAGGTTGTTCAATAGGTGTTATCAAGGGAGCCTATACATGTATATGTAAACACATGAATCACTACAAATATTGTTCAATATTTTGTAAACTCATTTCTTTTATTGCAGATATAAACAGTCTTGATGTATTAGCTATGGCTGCTGAGAAGAGGAAGTTGGAAGAAGTCATATCTCTCCGAGAAGAAAACAACAAATTAAAATGTGAACAAATGCATTTACAAGACAGTTTAGCAATAAGTCGAGTATGAGATATGATAACTTAAAAACAGAGGAATTTAAGTATTATACAGGATTTTCATCAGCAACATTTAATGTTATATACCAGTTTTTAGTTCCTGTGGATGAACCATTTGAGTACTCGAAAATGTCAGTAGTCTAATAATTCTTAGTATGAAGGATCAACTGTTATTTGTTTTAATCAAATTACAACAAAATTTTGACTTTAAACATAGTCTCGGCTGTTTGGAATTTCACCTCAAGACTGCAGTGTTATATATAGTAACTGGATAAATTTCATGTTTTACCGTTTTGGATCAGTACCTATTTGGCCAGACAGCAGTATTATTATAGACAAAATGCCACAAAAATTTAAAGAAGAATTTCCTACAGGTGAAAATTCAAAGGCCTAGTTCATTAACAAAACAGAGTCAGTTTTACTCTGACTATAAATCCACTACACCTCTCAAGGGTTTAGTTGGTATTGATCCTAGAGGATCTATTATATTTGCCTCAATGCTATTTTCAGGCTCAATTTCTGACAATGACATTACCCATCAGAGTGGATTTTTCAAGATTTTGAAAGAAATGATTAAAGAAGGTAAAAAAATAATGGACAACAGAATCGACCTTAGTTTATTTAGTGCGATAAATCAAATCTGGTTTGTTTGTTGCTTTTTAACAAATTTCATGGCTTTCCTTATCCAGGATTGAATAATATGTAGATTTCCTTACATGATATGATAATGCTGATCCAAGTGGCTGTTGTGATTGCCCAGCATCAACCATTTGGCTTGGTGCTGATACAATGTATGATATTGGTGCAGACACATGATTTTTCAATATGGCAATGTGAGACTCTTCCAGGTAAATTTTTCTACAAATCAATATTTTTATACCAAATTGAAATATCATGTGTATATACATTTTCAATGAAATGTTTGTCTTGTTCAATTAGTCATTTACTAAAGACACATAACAACACAACACCCCACCCTGGACATTATATTGTTCCTGTTATTTTCATATGGAAAGTTCAGGATTTATTTTACCGTAGTATTCAATGGCTTTGGAAATGAAGTTTGAATTGAACACATAAAATAAATGTTGTTTTTCTTATTAAGCCTACTTCTCCGCCCCCTCACCCTTTACAAAGTGATGCTATGTGCATGTATTAACCAGTGTTTATATAAACTGAAAATGTGATTACATGTAATATTAATAATTGATGCTATGTACCGGTATCAACCAGTGTGTATATAAACTGAAGATTTTATTACGTGATATTGAGTATAAACTTGACAAGTGTACTAACATAGGCACTTGAAGTATGGATACAACTAAACCCCCCTCCCTCCTTTTTTCAGGGGGAGGGGGAAAATTTCTCATCAATTTGTGTGGATTCCCCATCTATTGCATCCCAATTTTGATTGTCGGCGCAAAAAAAATCGGAAGGGGGGGGGGTTATACTGTCTGTGTGCACTGATACTATATGTAATACACGCCAATAAATTATTAATCAGATTCATTTGCCTTGTACCTGTTGTCATTATAGGTAGCCATAACTGGCTTCCTTTTCCTGTTAATATTACCAGATCTTGCAATAACGATCTGAGAGACTGGTTCAGCTTTATTTTTGGGGCCTCTTGGTTTATCCCATTGTTGAGGTAGACTTGTTGATGAGGGTTCTGCAGGAATATCTCTATACCCACACATCTTCCAGGACTTGATCATCATTATTAATGCCAAAACGTGTGCACATTTTCCACCAGAACTTGACGAAGAAAACAAATTCGGTCGGAGTTACCGATAACAGACTTGTAAATGGAAAATTATTTTAATGGTGTTATTAAGTAAGCATATAATATATTTAAAAATCGTAGATATAATTCATTGATTACCCAGCTTTACAATCGCAATGCGCATCTGTAATTTTCTTCATGTCTTTTTCAACGTCGATGTGGACAGCGTGTGGCGACTCAGATTTGCGCATGCTACGATATATTTTCCCAAAAAGTGTTAAACTTGAAATAGTTTTGAAAATTTTGAGAGAATGCAAGTATGACCCTTTATTAAAAGCATTTGCCCGTTGTTTTTGTCTCAGTGTAGGTTCATACCGCAAGTACTTTGCGGCAACATCATCGGGAACGTCGGACAGATCAGCCGGTGCATGTTGATTCCTTACTCGCCATGTTTGTCGGAGCATCAGCGGAATTATCGCCCCTCGCACGGTGGGCGTGGTTTCGCGATACGTAACTTAATTCTTTGGGAGACAGGGTAAACAGATATGTCAACAATTCAACCCCTGTCCACATGTTCGTTTCTATACATGGGATTTCACTGGCTCTTGTGCCCAACACAAAGCCCCCGTTTTGCCCGTTATACACCTTGCGTGTTGGTAGCTCGGTTGTCCCCCCCCCTCTCTCCCCCCCCCCCCCCCCCCCCCCGACCTGTGTATTTAGTAAGCAATGCGGCCAATTATCTCCACTTTCCTGTTGTGTGCACAGCTTGTGTTCCGCTGGTAATGACATTCAATGATATCAATAAATGGGTAAATTAAGTTGGTGTTGTGGGGTTTGAACCCAATATAGATAGTCTGAGGGAAGTTTGTGTATATTTCCCAATGTGGCTAAGCCACTTGCACCAGAGGTTTAGATGTCCCTAGGTGGACATATCTACTGTTCAATTAATAGTAATACGTTTAAGAGGTAGCAGAAGAACAACAGACAATCTAAAAACTATGAGAAGTAAAAACACAGAGTTGGCAATAGATTAGAAAACTTCAGAACATTTGGTCTTGCATAAAAAAAAATTGTCTATGTATTTTTTCCTTAATTGTGAAAAAGTTGGACACTGTAAAATAAAATGGAATTCATCTCCTATTTCTCCTTTATTCCAAACCTTGATCGACCAATGAACAATTTGTAGCACAACCGCACTTACAGCAAGGACGCCCCTTTTATTGTTTACAGCGGCCAGGTACAGGTATACATGGGTACTACTAAACAGAGTACTTTAGAGTACGCTGGTAAAATTTCCAAATTTAATGCAATTTAATGTTTGTATGTATACCGCTTAATTAAACATGATTATAAGATAATATTGCAATATTTGTCAAAGTACTTGTTTTTTTTTTTTAGCGATATTTTGACCGGAAAACATTAAATTTATTGAAGATTTACGGCATCCCGACCCCGATTATTAGTATTTTGTTTGGAGAAAGTATTTGACCGATGTGACATATTACATCAGCAATTAATTCCATCTATGATTGATAGTTACTCGGAATTCATGATCTTTGATTTTCTTTTCCTCATGGTTTTTTTTATTGGGGGTTGGGGGGGGGGTTATTATGTCTTTGTTATCCCCCTTTTTAAAAAAATTCATTTATCTATTTTATGTTTTGTTTCTTTGTTGTCTTTTAAAGTTTTTGTAATTTGATTTGATGAATCTGGAAAATAAAGTAGAATATTTTCGTTTTCAAAAATGCTTGAAAAGGTTAGGTGTCCGTGTGATGATTCTCCATTCAATATAAGTGGGTCTAGATAGGAGAAAAACTCTACACAACCCTTAAATATAAAATCTTATTATATAATTATACCTAAATAATCTTAGAAATGTGATCTGTTTTTGATATGTACACATCTCATGCTTCGCTACCAGAGTCATCTACCACCAATGAACCAACGAAGCGATCTTTGTAAGAATGTACACCAAGCTGAATAACACGGGGCCTTATAGGAAAGTTTCCAGAGTAGTACGCTCTTCTACACGTATAAGAAAATATAACACACAGCTATCATATGGAGCCTGGCACAACCATACAAAGTGGTCTGTCTTTGGTTGTACATGCACATTACAAGATGCCCTATATTGAACCATCTTAGAACTGCTACTTTACTGGGATGATCTGTCTCAGGTTGTACATTGCAAAACTTGTGATATACTGATCACTAAAAATTCATTTAGTAGTAATCTAACTGGACGTAGTTTCTGCACCAAAACTTTTGATAATCTGACTTGTAAATCTTCTAACGTTGTCTACGCCATTGAGTGTAACCTGTGTGGCTTAATTTATGTGGGAGAAACCAAGGGTTCACTTAATAAAAGAATATCGGGGCACAGATTTCAAATTAATAATGGTGGTAACCAACTTCTTTACAAGCATTTTAATGCACCGGACCACTCCATCTTGTCCATGAGGGTAAGGATTTTAGAAAAAAATTACCATCACACAAACAATCCTACATTAAGCACCCCTTTTCGTAGACAACGAGAAGATCACTGGATCAGGACCCTAGGCACTGCATTTCCATATGGATGCAATGGGATAATGTTTATGATGTGGGAAATTTGACTAGTCCACAAAGAAATAACGTGAATGTGATGGGACTCTTTCCCAATAACCAGAGACGGAAACGCAGTCATGGACATCGTTCATATAAAAGTATAAATGATGTCATGTTTGATTCACTTTTGCCTTACGTCAACAGACAATTAGGTCCACATCATATTCGTACAAAACTTTACTCTATTCCATTGAGAGTTTTACACACGTTATTTGGAGAAGCTATGGCTAGTCTATACTTGGATTTTTCAACACCTGAATATAAACTGAACTCTATGATTATGGATGTTGCCTACCACAGGCTCTATAAACCAGCACGGATCATGGATGATATTCCTTCCAAATCATGCCGCCAGTTCCTTAAGCTCAAATTTACAAACAAAGGAATAGATGCCGTCAACATAAGCAACATTCTTCGTCATAAACGGGTTCAGTCGTGTATTCCAACTTATTTCAAGTTCAAGTCTACACCCTGTATTTCCTACAGCTATACTTCTACTATTGCATCCAAACTTTTTAATTATAAACAAACTTTGCAGTGTCTAGATATAGACCATCTTATACGTAATCCACCAACATGTTCTTGTTCTTCATCTTCTTTCAACTATAGTCCAGCTGGACATATCATTACTAGTGATGTTGATATAGTTGAAAATGAGGACCTCAAATCAATTATTGTTAAAGGTCCTAAATACAGAGAACCTCGGTCTTTCAATTGGCGACAGAACTTCATCTCTATAATGAGTTCTGTCGAAGATTATGCCAGACGATGGGCTAAATATGAAAAAGAAGAACTTGATACATTGTTAGAATGGGTTAAAAGCATAAGAGGGATATTAAAATCACGCATTAGACACATGAAAACAAAAGTACGTCCCATCTATCCTTCTGTGTTTAGTAAACCAGAAGTGATAAAAGAATTAGATAGGTTACATGAGGAATATGTTTTGGTTCCAGCTGACAAATCTAGTAACAACATTGTCTTTGTTTGTAAGGCTCATTATTACAACTGTATTTTAAACGAACTTGGCATTAATTCCACTTTTGGTAATCATACTTATACTCCAACTACCCTTTCAAAAGATGAAATTCTTCAAAACCATGCTTCAGTTTTAGACACATTTAATATCCCAGTCAGTGGGTCGAATGAATATGAGTTACCGGTCCTATACTGGATTCCTAAACTACATAAAACCCTTACAAACAAAGATACATTGCTGGATCCAGTAAGTGCTCTACCAAGCCCCCATCTTTGCTCCTCACTAAAATATTAACAGCTGTGAAGGAGAAACTTCAAACTTACTGTGCGACTACATATGCCAGAAGTGGTGTTAATCAAATGTGGATTCTAAAAAATTCTAAAGAACTTTTAGTAAACTTGAAATCGCAGAATTTTCCCCAAATCAATAACATTAAATCCTATGACTTTTCAACACTTTACACGACCATTCCTCACGATAAATTAAAGACTAGACTTTTGACACGATAGACAGTTGAAGAAGATTCAACAAAAACGGAAAACGGAAATATTCATATCTAGTGATCAGTCATTCAAAAACTTACTTTGTTAAACACCACTCTTATTCCACGCACAAGTACTTTGAAGTTGAAATAAAAAATATGCTAGAGTTCCTCATTGACAATATCTTCGTGGTCTTTGGTGATCAGGTCTTCCAACAGTCTGTTGGAATTCCCATGGGCACGAATTGTGCTCCTTTGTTAGCTGACCTGTTTCTATATTCATATGAAGCAGAATTTATTCAAAAACTTCTTCTACGCGAGAATTAAAAAAATCTCTCGCTGTGGCCTTCAATTTGACATTTATATATATCGATGACTTTTGTCTATTAACAATAATAGCTTTCATTCATATGTCGATTTGATATATCCCTGTGAGCTCGAAATAAAGGACACCACAGAGTCGTCCACTTCTCCTTCATACTTAGATATTTTATTGAAAGTAGACATTAACAGCAAACTGACAACTCAACTGTATGACAAACGGGATGATTTCAGCTTCTCCATCGTCAACTTCCCATATTTATGTAGCAATATTCCATTATCATCTGCATATGGTGTTTATATATCTCAACTGATTCGATATGCAAGAGCTTGTTCTGCGTATAGTCAGTTTTTAAATCGAGGTAAGCTACTGACAAATAAGTTGATGGTACAGGGGTTTCAACAGTCTCGATTGAAGTCAGCATTTCGCAAATTCTATAGTCGTCATAACGATCTAGTTCGTCAGTACAACCTCGCATTGGGTCAAATGCTGTCTGACGTTTTTCATACCGATTGTTAAGCCGTTCTTGGCACACTGATTTTGACTGCGGATAACTCCGTTTACCTGATCAGGATATAGGGCTCACGGCGGGTGTGACCGGTCAACAGGGGATGCTTACTCCTCCTAGGCACCTGATCCCACTTCTGGTGTGTCCAGGGGTCCATGTTTGCCCAACTATCTATTTTGTATTGCTTATAGGAGTTATGAGATTGATCACTGTTCGTTATCTTCACCTTGCATCCTTTGCATTGAGATGGCAACCCCCAATCCAGGGAAAGTTCACAAACATTTATTCTAATACATTACACATATGGATACATACATACACGGAATAAATAATGTGATATAATTAAGAAATCTGCACCACATCGCCACAATTAAAACGTCATACTCAAAATCAGAAAGATTTTTTTAGATGACATTATTAATAGATGAAATGGTTATGCACTTATATTTTCCTATGAAAACAAAAATAGCTTTAAACTAAAGCCAAGCTCGTTGCAAAGCAACGAGAGGTCTTCCGTCGGAGCTGTGTGACATAAAAACCTTAAACTTGACCATATGTCCTAGGGTCAGGTCCTAATGCAGCCTAGTTAACATGAAAATACAGGAACCGTACATGAGTATGTGTGTGTGGGATCTAACTTTCGCCTTCTTTCCCTCTTGATATGTTATACGTAACATCACCCCGGGAAAAATTATTTGAAAATACTTATCCAGTGATTTTACAAAAGACGAATACAAGTTAAGTTTTTAGAAAGAAAATAATCAACTGTACTCACTGTCATGATCGTGTGCAGGATTGGACAAAACAAGATGGCAGACGGCATTTCCAAGCAAAGGTAGGCTCTTAAAACTCTTCATTTTACCGACTTATTAGACGACGAATTTATGAATTTAAAACACTGCCTGGCCAGAGAGGCATCATTAAGTTGATTGGTTGTTGGAATTCTTGCTCATGTACACGTACAAGTCTAATTCATTGATCGAAGACTTGTCTAAAAATTCAAAGCCCTGATGTGTTCAAGGATCAAGTTAACTAAGTATTTGTAACCCCCAATGTTGGTGACCATGGCTGCTCTAGCGTTTTTGGATTGATGGGAGAAATATTGATGATGGGGTTTATTATGGTGCTAGTTTAAGATTGATCGATCCTCATGTGATGTCATAGGTTTTTGCAAAAATCTTAATAAATTAAACTTTGCGCATGATAGAAATATATCTTTCTGAGGAATTTTATTCACTAGATATAATAAAAAATCTGGTAAACTATTAATACTGAAAAAGTTTACATTTTTCATAGATAATCAATTATTTATGATTAAAATAATTTTGTCAAGGGCAATGCCGCAATAACTCCTATGCTGGAATTTCCTCTACTTGATGTCTATTATACATTGGTTTACCTAGTATCCACAATTAATCTATACATATTTATGAATTAATCAGTTTTTTTTTAAAACTGTTGATATTTAAATTTTGTCACTTCAACAAGTTTTTATCTATGTTTATTATTCTGTTTAATGAAAATATGTGATTTTCTGATGTTGATGTATACTTCTGTTTTTGTATGTCTGACATCTTTAAAAAGGTGGTAACATATATATTTTCTTTGGTTATTAATTATATTAAACTATATTGAGTGGAAATCAATACAGTTTTTCCACTTTTAACCATTAATATTGATAAGTCACATGAGGATGGAGCTACCTTAATTGGTCCTTAGTGGGCAACAGTTTGTTCTGGCCAATATTTAATCATTTCATGAATAGACAACAATATCAGTGCTCATTCAACGGGGGAAATACTTCAATTTTATATTTTTGGTGACTGGCCCTTGTGTGGATTTTAGTGTGGTGTTCATTGATTGACGCTGTTCATTGATTGATGATTAATTGCCCAAATGTGTCTAGGAATGCCCATTTATTGTGCATGTATATAGATCTAGCACATCAAATTGTTAGTTTAGTGTTCACTGATTGATGACATGATCACATGTTGTTTAGGGATGCCCATTTCTGGCCCCCTTTCTGTATAAATATTGAATTGTTACTTCAGTGTTCACTGATTGATGACGTGATCACATTTTGTCAAGGGGTGCCCATTTAAGCAAAATTGTTGCTGGCTCCCTTTTTGTATATACTGTATATTAAATTGTTATTTTGGTGCTCACTGATTGATGATGTGATCACATTTTGTTAGGAATGCCCATTCCTGCCCCCTTTTTGTATATATACTGAATTGTTATTTCTGTGTTCCTTGATTGATGACATGATCACATGTTGTTAAGGAATGCCCATTTCTGGCCCCCATTTTGTATAAATATTGAATTGTTATTTCAGTGTTTACTGATTGATGACGTGATCACATTTTGTCAAGGGGTGCCCATTTCTGGCCCCCCTTTTAGCTCACCTGAACCGAAGGTTCAAGTGAGCTATTCTGATCACATTTTGTCCGGCGTCCGTCTGTCTGTCCGTCTGTCTGTCTGTCCGTAAACTTTTCACATTTTCGACTTCTTCTCCAGAACCACTGGGCCAATTTCAACCTAACTTGGCCAAAAGCATCCTTGGGTGAAGGGCTTTCAAGTTTGTTCAAATGAAGGGCCATGTCCCTTTCAAAGGGGAGATAATCACAAAAATGCAAAAATAGGGTGGGGTCATTTAAAAATCTTCTTCTCAAGAACCACTGGGCCAGAAGAGCTGAAATTTACCTGAAAACTTCCTGACATATTGCAGATTCAAGTTTGTTCAAATCATGGCCCCCGGTGGTAGGATGGAGCCACAAGGGGGGGATCAAAGTTTTACATACAAATATATAGGGAAAAACTTTAAAAATCTTCTTCTCAAGAGCCACAGAGCCAGAAAAGCTGAGATTTACATGAAAGCTTCCTGACATAATGTAGATTCAAGTTTGTTCAAATCATGGGCCCCGGGGTTGGATGGGGCCACAATAGGGGATCAAAGTTTTAAATACAATTATATAGCAAAAATCTTTAAAAGTATTCTTGTCAAGAACCACTGAGTCAGAAAAGCTGATTTTTACATGAAAACTTTCTGACATAGTGCAGATTCAAGTTTGTTCAAATCATGGCCCCCCGGGGATAAGATGGGGCCCCAAGGGGTGGATCAAAGTTTTACACACAAATATATAGGGAAAAACTTTAAAAATCTTCTTCTCAAGAACCACTAAGCCAGAAAAGCTGAGATTTACATGAAAACTTCCTGACATAATGCAGATTCAAGTTTGTTCAAAATCATGGGCACCTGGGGTTGGATGGGGCCACAATAAGGGATCAAAGTTTTACATACAAATATATAGGAAAAATCTTTAAAACTCTTCTTCTCAAGAACCACTGAGCCAGAAAAGCTGATTTTTACATGAAAACTTTCTGACATAGTGCAGATTCAAGTTTGTTCAAATCATGGCCCCCGGGGATAAGATGGGGCCCCAAGGGGGGGATCAAAGTTTTACACACAAATATATAGGGAAAATCTTTAAAAATCTTCTTCTCAAGAATAGCAAAGCTGTGATTAATCATATTTATATGGAAGCATCTTCAGGTAGTGTAAATTCAAGTTTGTTCAAGTCATGCTCCCAGGGGGTAGGGAGGGGCCACAATAGGGGTTCAAAGTTTGACATTGAAATATTTAAAAAAAAATATATGTTCAAAAATCTTCATCTCAAGAAGAGCATAGTAATGATTAGTCATTTTAATGTAAAAGCATTATCAGGTAGTGCAGATTAAAATTTGTGGAATTCATAGTCCCCTGGCGAAGGTTGGGGCCACATAGAAGATCGATTTTTGTTGTTGATTTTTTTTGTTTTGTTCCCCATTCATAGCTACTTCTAGACATAGGTGTTTATTTGCATTCTTCACTGATTTGTATTTCAAGCTAACAATTTAGTGACCAAGGTAACAATCTGAACATTATGCATGAAGAATTATTTTAAATGCACAATGTGGTGTTAAGAATTACCATCATGTAAAGGGAAAACATGATCATCCATTAAGTTGCCATATTGACTGTGTTCAATTTATTTTATAGACATGTCGGACAACTTGTCTCCAAAATGACATTTATCAGTACTTAAATGTTGTTCCCCATTCATAGCTACTTCTGACATAGGTGTTTATTTGCATTCTTCACTGATTTGTATTTCAAGCTGACAATTTAGTAACCAAGGTAACACAATCTTCAAAAAAATCTGAAGATTATGCATGAAAAATTATTTTAAATGCACAATGTAGTGTCAAAGGTTACCATCATGTAAAGGAAAAACATGATCATTCATTAACTTGCCATATTGACTATGTTCAGTTTATTTTATAGACATGTCAGACAACTTGTCTCCTATTTACTTCTTTTCAACATTTATCACTACTTTTATTAAGAGCTATTCCAGTAAAAATTACCTGGGGGTTTGGAATGCCACTAATTTTTAGACCACCCGCTCGTACAAAAAAAATTTTGAAAACCAACCACCACCAATACAACTCATTTTTTTGTCACACCCCCACCCTCCTCCTACCAAAAAGTTGACTAAAAATACAGTAAACTAAGTCTGTCATAAATATGAAAACTATGATTGATAAATAACTTTTTATGAAATCTATTCCTTAATTCTCTCTTTCCATTGTAATGTTTAAGGAAATGCTATTTCTATGTAAGGAGTCATATTCTGTGAAGTCAATTTAATTTGTTTGGGTCAATGTTTGTTGGCAACACAAATTTCATTGGTTGATGGGGATGTTATTTCCTGAATATAAATTATATAATTATACCAGAGACAAGACACATTGTTATATGTCTGGTTTAACATTATTGATACATTAAACCACTCATTCTGCTCAAATTTCCTCTGGTTCCAATAAAAATAAGAAGCAATAATGATAGCCATCATATTTAATTGAACTATTTATCAACAATACAAACCAGAAATCTTATAAGGATCCGAAGTTTCTATAAAGTCCACAACATTAACAAACTAATTTTTTCACCTATCATACCATATCTCACTTAAACAGCTTCTTGGAAGATAACTCTCTCACTTCCATGATAACATCAACACCTAATGTTTTTTGAAGAAAAACAACAAAGTATTAAAAATCAGACTCTTTATTTCATGAAGATACATATTTTATTAAACTTCATTATAATTTCATTTGGGCTTCACACTGGAACCTTCCACTAACAGTAAAACATTAAATCATCTAACCCCACCCTCTACAACAAAAATATAAACAAAACCCCACCCACAGAAAAAAAAAACACCCCAGCAATATACCCCACCCACGTAATTTTTACTGGAATATTTGTAAGCTCATGCACAACCACTTGATTAAAAATATTAATGTCCAAGGTACCCTCTATGTTAAGATACAAACTTAAGGATAATACACTTAAATCCATTTATGCTCATTTTTTATTTTCAAAACAATTTCTTGTTTATGATTATCATTTCTATTCAAAGCATCTATGTACTGAATTTTGTTGATCTCCATTTTTCATTCAAATATACTGGGTAAACTTCCAAAAAATTAAAAAACAAATTTTTTTTCAGTTGTAAGTCTGTGGACTGTTCACCACTATTTATATACACTTGTAAACTCAAAGGCTCACCTGTTCCATCAGATCACTTTACAAAAGCAATTTTGACCTACATGTTTGTAAATGTAGATAAATTTTCAATTTTTTCTGCTCTTGTTAATTTTGCATCCAAATAAATCTAGTGATATAATTTCATTTTTGTCTTCATTTATAAATTAAGAAGAAGAAAACTCGCCGTCGATTCCTTTTGAACAACTTGGTGAATATCATTAATCTTGGCACCAAAAATCTTTGACTGAAGGGCATTCAATTGTTATAATTACACACTTAATGCACATATTTACAACGTGTATGACCCCCTATTGATTTTCTGGTCACACCTGCCATGTTGGGTTTAAAACATAAACACTCTTTTCTCAGGTGAGCGATGTGGCCCATGGGCCTCTTGTTATATATAGAATTGTTATTTCAGTGTTCACTGATTGACGACGTGATCACATTTTGATTGGAATGCCCATTTAAGCAAAATTGTTGCTGGTTCCCTTTTTATGCCCCCGAGATCGAAGATCGGGGGGGGGGGGGGGTATTGTTTTTGTCATTCTCTCTGAAACTTTAACCTTGCTTATAACTTTTGAACAGTAAGTGCTAGAGCTTTGATATTTATGCCTCCCTTCAAAGAAGAGGGGCATATTGGTTTGCAACTGTCGGTCGGTAGACCACATGTTGTCCACTCAGTATCTTGAGAACCACTCACTTGATGATTACGATATTTCATATGTGGGTTGGTTATGAGTAGAAGAGGACCCCTATTCTTTTTAATGTCAAGGGTCAATCTACTTTGGACATAGGAATATAATGTCCGCTCAATATTTTGAGAACCCTGTGCTTGGCACACTGGTACATCCTAAGGAGTAGATGACCCCTATTGATTTTGAGGTCACATGGTCAAGGGTCAAACTGGACATAGGAATATACTGTCCATTCAATATCTTGAGAACTCTTTTCTTGACAGACATCAAACTTGGTACACTGGTACGTCTTCAGGAGAAGATGACCCCTAATGATTTTGAGGTCACATGGTCAAAGGTCAAGGGTCAAACTAGGCATAAGAATATACTGTCCATTCAATATCTTGAGAACCCTTTGCTTGACAGACATCAAACATGGTACAGTGGTACATCTTCAGGAGAAGATGATCCCTATTGATTTTGAGGTCACATGTTTAAAGGTCAAGGGTCAAACTGGACATTGGAATATACTGTCCGCCTGCTCGCTCAATATCTTGAGAAACTCTTTTCTTGACAGACATCAAACTTGGGTACACTGGAAGAGGGGGGGGGGGGGGGGGGGGGGGGGTGTTGAGGTCACATGGTCAAAGGTCAAGGGACAAACTGGGACATAGGAATAATACTGGTCCGTTCAATATCTTGAGAACCGTTTGCTTGACAGACATCAAACTTAGAACACTGGTGTATATTCAGGAGATGACTCCTATTGATTTTGTGGTCAAGGGTCAAATTGGACATAGTAATATACTGTCCACTCAATATCTTGATAACCCTTTGCTTGACAGACATCAAAATTAGTACACTGGTACATCTTCAGGAGAAGATGACCCTATTGATTTTGAGGTCAAAGGTCAATAGTTGAATTGGACATAGTAATATATTGTCTCCTATATTTTAAGAATTATTTGCTTGATTGACACCAAACTTGGTACAGAATAAGGAGTAGATGACCAATTAAGCGAAATTGTTGCTGGCTCCCTTTGTAGCATATTGCGCATTAAATCCTTATTTGTAGTGTTCACTGTATGATGACGTGATCACTTTTATTAGGGATACCCATTTAAACAAATCGTTGCTGGCTCGTTGTATTTACACGGTGCATGTAATCAGCTCGTACTTGCTATTCTTCTGGTTTTCACTGATCTTGTTTTGCTTAGGGTCATCCACGTGAGGTAATTGCACTGTAATTCCTTATTGCTGATTTACCAGGGGTGCTTACAGAAAGATGAGATTTTTGACGATTCTACAGTTTTACTATTATTCTTTGTGTGTGTTTGGAGATGATAGTTCCAACCTATTATGAGGGTTTACCTTTTTGTCTATGACTACCACTACTTGGGGAGGGTCGGCCCTACTAGTGGCGGAGATTCAGCTTGCCAGTAGAGCTCACCTGGATTTTTCATTCATTTAATTGATATTTCAAATATAAATAAACATTATCTTATTTTTTCCCGGGTGTACATCTGGTCCCAGGGTTCACTTCGGGTTATGGTTTTCTCCTTGCACTAGTTATGAGCAGCCGTGATCATTACCACCAATAAATCTAATAAGCTACAAGTCTGTCTATTTTGTTTTGTGTGTACCAGTTTGCTTGCCCATGTGTATACCATATTTTGTCTTTGATAAACACATATTTTTCCCCCTTCACTTACCTAATGATACGGTTACCTGTTTGCAGGTCAAGCATTTGACTCATATATAACACAATACTCGAGCAAAATATTATGTTTATGAGATCAATAAGATGTTAAAGAACAATTTTTCCAGCGAAAGCCATATCGAAATATTTACCGTTTTTGAGTTAGAAAGCGAAAACTTTGAAGATCCCCAGATCCCTAATTTAAGGGGCCAGTCCCTTTTTAGGGATATCAAAAGAAAGCTCTTAACATTTTGCACAACTTTTGATCTACACGTCTTAACAAAATACTTTTAGTTTAAAAGATACAAAGGAAAATATGTGTAATTTTTTGCTCCTTTAGGCGTGCTAATCTTTTAACCCTGTCAACCACCATTTCGAACGCTGTAATCCAAAAACAAAAAACGATGTGCACAACTACAATGCTCCTACTTTTCATTTTCAATGCATTTTCTGCTCAAGCTTATACAGTCTCGGAGCCTTTGTCTGCAAACCAAAGCCCCTAAAATTTCATTCAAAGGGAAATAACTCGTGAACAGAAGGGAATTTCTGAAATGTAGTACATAATTTTAAAATTGTTCTGTAAAGTTTATAAACCCTGAAAATTTGAGCAAAATCCATGCAGAAATGAGCGAGATATGAAGCTTCAAAGTTAGCGTCTAGGAAAAAGAAAAAAAAAAAGAATAATAAGAATAATCTTAACCAGCACAATCAGTAGAAGGTCTTCCGTCGTTACGGAAGACCTTAAAAAAATCTTTCTGAATAATCTTATATCCTTTGTAAGTTTTTCTATTTAGAAAAAGATTGCATAAGTTAAAAATTGAACTTCAAATCCATAGTAATTATTTCATTTTTATTTAAATCCAAATACCAATGCTTTATTTTCAAGGAATTCACTGTTCAGTTGATAATAAAAAGACTTTAATATTTAAAAAATAAGATAAATTCAGCTGTAACGCGCTAGATAATGTAAATATGTAGTTAAATTTGATCGGGATCGTGATCAAACGGTAAACTGACACTGTAAATTAAAATAATCCCTAAAATAATGGGGAAAAAAACCCACAATATATTCCAGATATTCATTTATAAGGTTAAATTAAAGTAAAAACATCTACGAACAGTGGTTCAATACGGGACTTTCGAGATACGGATCCACTCGACTTTTATCGCGCGTTGAACGTCATTTGTAGGGCATGTCACTTCAGGATTACAATAACAATTAGTAAACAAGCATGGAATTCTTCAATTGCTATCAAATTCCTGCATTTATATGCTATCTTTGAAAGAAAGAAATTACTACAACCATTTTATAGGAAAATGCATTTGATTAAAATATGGGAGTTGGCGAGAGAAATAAATCTAGGGAATATCTTGAGGATATCGGTAAAACCTCACGCCTTACATCTAATGATACGCGTCTAAATGCACCTTTTCCCCGCCATCTAATTTACACCCAGACCACTAAGCACCAATAGTGACTCGGATCGTCACCGTGGGACTGCGCATAGCTCTTTATGGACCGTCTGCTAGCGAAACACTATTTGTATCGTTGTCAACTTTGCCCTACAATTGGTTATTATCACGTGACCGTGGTGTGTAAATGTCAAATATAATCGGTTGTTCCGGCACATCCCGAAAGTTCCGTATTGCATTAAATTATGAATTTTTACCATCGTACTCTAGCGTACTTTGTTTAGTAGGACCGGGTATACAGACACACATGTACATCCCATTTTGCGTCTGTGTAAACAATAGCTTTCACACTTGTCGCTCCATTGACCACAGATCGCCATTATACTCGCCGCTCCAATGAGTAGATATCGTCGTTACAAATCTTCTAATTTCGTATTTTGTTTTTATTTATTTATTTTTATTTATTTTTATTTTTTTTTTTTTGCCAAATCATGCCACCCCTTTGCCGACGCCCACGCACGCACCCCCCCCCCCCCCCCCCACACGTTAGTTTTAAAAATTGGAATGATCTGCTCTCTCGCAGGGAACTATTGTGTCCGTCTGTCTGTAGGACGTGACTTTGTCAGACCGTTTTCTGAAATTGTTTACAATCTTTGTGCATCTCACATTTCATCATAATTGGATATTTTTTCTTCATTTTACAGGTGTTTTTTCAACTTTGTGGACAGAGACCACTGCATATATTTAGGATAAGGTATAATGGAATCATTGTGTCAGTTTGTCTGTCCGCCTATCTCACTACGGATTTTGGCTAGGCATTTTCCAAGAGACTAATGCATGGATTTTATGTTGTTGAAAATTTGCATCCTTTATTACACCATCATTATTGAGGTCAAAGGGATTTAGTGTATTCTCTAACTTTTATTCAGATGAAACATGAATAATTAAATCATGTCTTTTTGGTCTTTGGGTATACCTTTTTTTTTTTTTTTTTTAAAATATGCCCCAAGATCGATGAACTCCGCGGGGGGAATTAGTCCCATTAAGACAATTCTAGTTTTCACAGCTTGTACTATAAATTTTCCCAAGTTATTGAGTTCTTTATTATTGTTCACATTAAGAAGCTTTTAAAATTGATTTATAGCCTTGATGTATTCCTTTCTCAAATCAACATAGAGTGGAGATTGTAGGATAAAATGAAAGTCATCTTCTACATCATTATGGTCACCATCTTCACAAGTCAAGGGTTATTGATTCGTTACCTCGCACTAACCCTTGACGTCAGTCGTTATTTAAAAGTTGGGCTCGAGAAAAAGGATGACGCAATACGCTAAAATAAATCAGCCAATGGGATTTCTTGTTTCAGATGAAAGTTTGGTAAGGGAATAAACAGAAAGTAAAAAATGGCGTCCGTTGACGAAAACATCAAATCGATAATTTGACTGAAAACCAAAAGCTTTTGATATCATGTATCAGAGAAGAAAAAGATGTTTTTATTGGGACTAAAACCGGCAGTGGTAAATCGCTATCTTACGAAGTTGATCCCATCATTTTGGAGGAAAATGCAGTGACGCTGATAGTCGCCCCACTTTTCAACATCATTGCGTGTTAAATTATTTCATAACGCAATCAATAATTAACATTTTTCGTCCTTTAATTGTTGTAGTTTATCATTTAGTTCATAGTCAATTTTAGACAACTTGTTTAATTTGTTAAAACATAGTCGACAAACGTACTTCGACAATCCATCATTTTCATTCGGCTCATACCCCAAAACTTCGTCTAATTGTTTTTTCAAGCAAAACGAACTCCCGAAAATCAATCGACGGTATCTGTCCTGTACTAATTGGCCACAAATTCTACACCATAATACCGTCGCCATGCGTGTTTACTGTTTAGTTTTGTTTTCGACCGATTATAAAAGCCGTTGTCTGATTGGTTTGCAGCTTCAGGCTGCAAACCAATCATATGCTTCTTCTCGAGCCCAACTTTTAAATAGCGACTGATGTCAAGGGTTAGTGCGAGGTAACGAATCAATAATCCTTGACTTGTGAAGATGTATGGTCACGTGATTTACAAAACTTCGTTCTGTTATGTTGAACTTTTTCTTTTTAAAAGAATGTGAATTCAGTGATACCCCCCCCCCCCCCTTTTAAAAGTTGACTGGTCTTTTAAGATAGGATTGTAAACAAAAGTTATGTATTGAATGTTAATTGATACAAAACACTCTTTGGTGAATTTGAAAGAGACGACATTAGATATACACAATGTTATAAATTCGACAAGTTGACTCACTTGCGACTCTTCAAACAAATATTATAAACCAATGTTTGACATTTCGTCTTTTACATTAATAATCCAGCTGCCATTTATTGCAATTATCTTTTCGTAACATTCTTTCAAAATACAGTTATTCACGGTTTTGATTTTCAACCAGAATTTAAAAATTCTTAATTTTCGTCTATAGTGATTGCTGTTATTGTGTTGCATAATAGTTTTAGATAGTAGACATGTTTCTGACAGTTATGTTTTGTTGTTATTTTCAATTTGTTGCATTTACTTTGATCCGGTAAATTAGAATTTCTTTCTTCTTTTTTTTTTTTTTAACAAAAACGACATATTACAAAAGTCTCCAAATCAATTTACTAGATATGAATTTAGTGCTATAAAAGTGTAAAACATCCTAAGGGTGACGAATGGCAAGTGCAATATTGTACATGTACTGAATAACGTTGGTAACTAGACGACCGATCTCGACCTCCAACTTGAGCATCCTGCATTCTATCGAAAACTTTACCAAGACCTGAATATGACACGGTAACTGTTATTGTTCATAATATCCGAATATTGTACGTACAAAAACACATTGATATAGATTTTAAAGACATTATTCTATTGCGTGTAGATCTAAATCGATACGGTATTTGTGATTTAAAAAAAAATGTTTTAAGTAAATTGGTAACGTTACAGGTATATAGTACTTGTGATTAAATATCATATGCTCTTTACAGAAAAAAACCCCAACAACGATGAATTATAAACAATGACCCAAAGAATTATAAAAGTCGATGTTTATTTATGATTTTTATTTTTAAAAAAATATTCACTGACACCCCCCTCCTCTTCGTGTACCCCATTTGTGTTTTCTGGTTGAAACATGAAAATATATCGTATTTGAATTTATTTTTATAAAGCAATTTATAATAATCGAAAGAAATAACAATTTTAACTGTCGTGTGCTATTTACCTCATCGTCCATTGTGTTATATCCGGGTCTTCAAAATAGCATTCGGGAATTGTCGGAAATGCTCGCGATAAGTAATGAGGTAGGTTGATGGGCAATCCAAACGGTAATTTTACCCGTAAAATACCGGTAGAGAACAAATTATTCGCAATGTTGATGTATTTTATTCATTTTTCCAACTGATTGAATGTTCTCATGCAATTTTAAAACTTGGAAAATAATATCAAAACCAAAGATGAAAGGTGAAGATAACCAACAGAGATCAATATCATAATTCCTTTAAGCAATACAAAAAAAAAAAAGAGTTGGGCAAACACGGACACTTGGATATACCAGAGGTGGGATCAGGTGCGGAGGAGGAGTAAGTATCCCCTGTCGACCGGTCACACCCGCCGCGAGCCCTATAACTTGATCAGGTAAACGGAGTTATCCGTAGTCAAAATCAATGTGCCAAGTAATCGGTATGAAACACGTCAGACAGCAATTGATCCAATGATAGGATGTATTGGCAAACTAGATCGTTACATGTATAACGACCATATAATTTGCGAAATGCTGACTTTTAACAAGACTGTTGGAACCTCTACACCATGAACTTGTTTTTCAGTATTCTGTTTCGATTTAAAAACTGACCATAAGCAGAACAAGCTCTTGCATATCGAATCAGTTGAGAAATATAAACACCATATGCAGATGATAATGGATTATCTAAATATATAATACATGTAAAAAGAGCCCACTGTTATAAAGCCTTCTTATTTCATTTTCTCTACAGAGCAGTGTTTTACTCGACCATTAATATCACATAATTTAATGTCTCTTTCATATCTAGTGAAATTGCGTATGTTTACTTTGGAAATCATATTCATTGTGACATTGCATTGCAGGTTTTCTTAGCCTAAACAACATTTTACATTCATATTAATTCCTATACAAAATATTATGGTTATCGACTTTTGATGAGGTTGACCACTCAGAGCTTAGTGAATATTGTACTTAATTCTCTTATAATTTTAAAAATCATGATCATACTGACTTTAAAAAAGGTCAATACCCACACTCTCTAAAGAAAGTTCGAGTATAATGATACATGCACTATCCTAGTCCATCCGTCCATCACATTTTCAAAGTACTCTTTTATTTTAAGCAGTAACCAATTAATTTTTTGGAATATGATTGGGTGTGTACTGTAGATATGCAATAAGGTTTCAGAATTTTCATTTTCACCCTGGGGGCCAATTGGGGTTGTAAAACGACATTTTTCTGTAGAAAATACTCCTCTTACATTGTTGGGAGATTAATGTTGGTGTCCTTGGATGTGCATTAAGTTTTCGGAATTTTCTTTATCACCTGAAGGGGAAAATAATAATAATAATGATTGGTTTTTATATAGCGCTTTTCCAGCGTATGCTGCTCAAAGCGCTTTACAATACATTATTACCCCGGCAGACCTTATATCAATCTAGAACTTTCTCAGCTTCCTGGGAAGCATACAGTGCAAGCTGCCGTTACAGGCGCTAGAGCACTAATATTCTAACAATATCTTTCACTGTCTATAGCCAGGTACCCCTTTTACACTTGGGTGGAGTGAGAAAATTCGTGTAAAGTGTCTTTCCCAAGGACACAACGTCGGCCCTGCCGCGGCCAGGACTCGAACCCACGACCTTTCGGTCGAGAGTCTGACAACCTAACCAGTACACGAAACAAAAACCTGGTTCTCAGTGAATTGTGTCACCTGCAACAATGATATATTTGCTTTATTTTCTCCCTCAGTGCCCTCGTCCGAAAATAAATATTTTCTTGACTATTTAATAATAAAACAAAACAGAAAAAGTGAATAGGTTGGTTGCGTTCGTTACAAGATCGCTTTTAATAAGCAAACATTAAATCGACAAAGCTGAAAAATCACTAATGAAAGCATATGAATTCAAAACTGAAAATGGGCTGGGTGGGAGGGAAGGCTATAAGGCACAGAAATACAAAAGCGACCTTTGTTGCTTGTAACGAACTTCGCACTGCCCGAAAATTGACCAGAAGTAGTATGTACACTAAACGCAAAAGCGTTCGCGCATGAGCTCAGAAACCCGCGAAATAACGAAATGTAAAACGTAAAGAAATAAATTTATTTTCTCCCTCAGTGCCCTCGTCCGAAATTAAATATTTTCTTGACTATTTAATAATAAAACAAAACAGAAAAAGTGAATAGGTTGGTTGCGTTCGTTACAAGGTCGCACAGAACAAAGGTATGTAAATGATATGGGTATTTCCAAACCCAAATTCATTGAAACCATTATTATTGTTTGAACTTTATATAACCATCCTTAGCCTAATCTGTCACCCATCAACCGTGAATTTAACAGTTAATAGAAAACGTTGTAGTTAGAACACTGTATAGAAGCTGCTGTAGCGCCGCCGCAACGCAAACTATATACAATCTATAGATGATAAGAAAGGTTTTATGTGACTTGTTTGTGATTTTATACGTATCTGAAAATTTAATCAAAATCAATAAAAGCAAACATAAAATCTCTGGAAGAAATGTCTAGTCCTGCGGTTTCTATGTATCTTCTAAACCAGAACATTTAACTGTTTCCTGTTTTGGCTATGATAACCGAATTTCCTCCTCTGTAAATGATGGATCTGGATTTCGATATCAGCTAATTCCATTAATATCGCACATATGAATTTCTTTCAATTCACTGAACCGGAGAAAACCAGAAAATCTAGGTTAACACAAAACGAGGACCTTAACTTTAATTTCTGGATCACTGGAATGATAATTCCTCGTCTAGAGTAACCGGTTCCTTCTTGCTGACTGGTTTTGCTAACAGACGCTATCCTCCTTACAGGATTAATTTCAGCAGATTATTTTCACAAGGATTAGGTGAAAGTTGGTGGATCTAGCTAACGCTATAGAAATATAGCTTCAAGTACTGAATGATATTCTCTGTTGTACCACACCACGTAGGAAATTGGACTGTGGAAACGGATGCTGTTAGATGAACCAATGAATGTGCTGTACACCAGTTTTTCAAATCTTCTGAAATATGAAGCATATTTTTTGTTTGCAGATACTAATACTGCCCTTTTCACAATGTGTGAGAGTAAATATGTTATCTTTTGAAAGGATCAACATCTCAATTTCTTTTTAGCTACTAGTAACCGATGATCTTGAAAACTGTTGAATCTACAACATTCAAACGAAAATGAAATGTCAACTTATTGGACTTTTCATATATGGTACGAAAACAAATGACAACCGACCGAAATTGCCAATAATACAAAAGTTATTGGCGAACAGTCATATACATGTATATCACAAAATAAATTGCGGGAAAACTACTCCTTTATCCCCACAACTACATGCAGTGAACAATGTTAATATATGTATGAATGAAAATATACATGTGGGATAGCAGTCCTCTGTTTCTGTCGCAACCAATGATCAAACGCACGGTATAATCATTTATGATAAATATATACATGCATGCAGGAAACCAGTCCTCCTTTTTCATTACGACAATGATACAAATGTTTATATATATATATGTAAATATACGTATAGGAGAGCAGTCCTCCATTTCCATTACGAGAGCAGTCCTCCGTCTCCATGACAACCAATGATCAAACGTTATATATGTTAAAATACGTGTAGGAGAGCAGTCCTCCGTTTCCTTGACAACCAATGATCAAATGTTGTATATGTTAATATACATGTAGGCGAGCAGTCCTCCGTTTCCATGACAACCAATAAACAAACGTTATATATGTTAATATACATGTAGGAGAGCAGACGTCCGTTTCCATGACAACCAATGATCAAATGTTATGTATGTTAATACACATGTAGGAGGGCAGTCCTCCATTTCTATGACAACCAATGATCAAACGTTATATATGTTAATATAAATGTAGGAGGGCAGTCCTCCGTTTCCATGACAACCAATGATCAAACGTTATTATATATGTTTTACATATAGAAAATCAGTCCTCCGTCAAACGGATAGCAGCCATATATCAAATAACGTAAAATACCCAAAGTGCAGTCTTTCAAGCTATTATTTAAAGAGACACTACAGCTCATTTTCCACATTTTAATGAAGTGTTTTTTAAACCATATATTGATAAAATGATAAAATTCACATCGATACTGACAATTTTGAACAATTGGGATGCATCAATTTACTCTCAACGGCGCTTTGAAGATCGTTCGGAATTCAAAGATTTCTTCATGCTGACTCGGACTTTTGAATGCTTATTATTTACATCACGTGGTTTTGAATGACAGCAAAGGTGTTGTGTAGGAAATTATCTAAATTCTCCTTCAAGGGGGTCCACACTCACCTTTCAAGTACATAAGATTATTCCCTGCTCCTTATAATAACTAATTATAAATCATTATTTCAACAGAAACCCTTCCATGTTCCCATTGACCGATGTTTTTACAACTAACACGTGTCGTGTTCAGATAAAAATAGCACTTACTTTCAAACGTAGTGTCTTCGCAGCTAGTCTCAATGGCAGATTTAGGGGGCCAGTATCCCCCCTCCCTTTTTACGCCACAGATTGTGAATGAAAATCCAAATTTTGCACCCGAATGGCCGATTACTTTGGCTAATCTTTTGACTTTCACACCCCTCTTCGGAAATCCTAGATCCGCCACTGAGTTACATGTGTTTCTCCGAGCTCTCTGTTTTCCAACTGTCATACTGATCCCAAGGTAAATTTTATTTCACGCATGAGTTTTATCTCATTCTATTTTTACCTCTTTTCTCACAGAATCTGTCAAAATTCTAGATCTATCAACTACACTTTCTCTCACTGGACGACATGCTGTACTGTTTACTGTCTATGCGCATGCGTCTGAAGACTAAAAGGAGGAGACTCGATATTTTTTGTATAGGCCATCAAAAAGTATTAATTTTTACGTTAAAACGATAATTTTTAACTTTAGATAAGTGTTATTTTCGTAAAGTTCATACTTTCAACAATGCAACAAAAATTGAGAAAGTGCTGGGAAAATTGTTATTTCATGATTTTTGCGCAAAATGAGCTGTAGTGTCTCTTTAATATCTATTCTAGAATTACGGTTAAAATTTTCAGTTGCAAAAAAGCTTTTCGATCCAGGGGAAAATAAAATTTTAGGATCTTTGAACTTCCGAAAATCTATGAAAAACCAATCAAAATTCCTGTTAGCGAATTGGCTAGCTATTTGTTAGCGTTGTAAAATCAAAAGACTGGTTCATCCCGAGAAAGCGCGTTTGAAATCAAAGTAGATACATTTCTAGTTGCAATATGAACAAACCGGACCAAATGCAAAAAACCCTATGAAACGCTAGAAAGCAGTTGCCAACGTGTATAAGGATAAGGATCAATCTGGTACTCTATTGATGACATGTACACGGTTAGTGGATTACACAATGGGGTGGCTGGAAACAAAATTTGCTCAAAAGATCAAGGATAGCCCTTTCAAAAAATTCTGTATTTGTTGTTTAATAAAATTACTTTACCGTGTAAAGTTATAACCAAAAGTAATACAATGACTATATAAAAATAAGGTTTACGTTTTCTAAAAATTCAAGTTTTTAAAAAAAAAAAAATCAATCTTTTATGGTTACGACAGATGTAGCAGTAAATTCAGCTCTGCAATTTTCATTATTCAAATTAAAGTACTCAACTTCAGTGTTGACTTGCTGTGGTTGCTAATATGTTGCGTTGGAACGGTTCCAAAGTTGTATCTGCACGTGTACAGACAGAATCTGACGAAATGATCTGAAAGCCTGCAGGAATGGCAGAAGTTTCCTATATAACTCGGAGGAAATGCTCTAAGAGTATACTCTTGTCGAAAGTCGAAATATTGGACTTAGCTTTGTGGGTTTTTTTTTTTTTTTTTTTTTTTTTTTTTTTTACATATCCTTCAGTTCGTGACATTTGTCTCGTGGTCTGCCGAGAAAAAGCTTCTGATTGGAGAGAATATTGAATGCGCCGGAATTTCTATTTTTACCTGCGGCGGCTCTTGATACATTTAAGTAAAATTGGCGGCATCCTCACTACTATCAGCGATGTCGGAATCAACGTATATATTAACAGTTGTCGTATTTATTAAGTAATACCAATTATACAAGTATCAATCAGGTTCTTCTCCTGAGGGAGGCTCACCTCTGGTCTCTGTAGACTGTCGGAACTCTGCTAGTCTGTTGCTGCTACATATATGTCCACACTGCTCCAGGTATCGCATCTGTCTGTCACATGTAGCTAGACTGTTCGTAAAACCCGCGCACGGCCTACGTCATCCCGGTAGCTGGGCGAGTCATTCCCAGAACAGCTCGCTCCCATCTACTACACAGTGTTCCAAATATGATTTTCTGCTATGCATAAAAGTTTATTCCGATGACGAAGAGCTTCTTTCTCAGAATTCAATTGCAGCACGGAAATCTCAATTTGAACAAGGCGTCGAAACTACAGCGTCGAAATCTTCGCCAATAATATTGGACTTGGCTTTGTGGGTTTTTTTTTGGTTTTTTTTTTTTTTTTACCATATCCTTCAGTTCGTGACATTTGTCTCGTGGTCTGACGACATTACATTCAAGGCTAAGGCACAGAAATACAAACGCGACTTTTGTTGCTTGTAGCGAACTTCGCACTGCCCGAAAACTAACCAGTAGTAGTATATATACTAAGCGCAAAAGCGCTCGTGCATGAGCTCAGAAACCCGCGAAATGTATTTCCAGGAAATAACGAAAAATGACGAAATGTAAAACGTAAAGAAATAAATTTAAGGGTCGGAATCTGAACCATTTTGAAGATATTCGAACAATAAACAAGAGGCCCAAGGGCCTAGAATCGCTCTTCTGATAAATTGTACAACCCCACCATTTCTATTCTTAGCCTCTTAGTATTCTAAATCTTTAGTTAAATCCTAAGAATTCAAAAAAAGTAGATCAATGTGACCTACTTTTTGGTTTACACATTTTGAGAACCCAAGAAATATCAACTGACAAAGTTTGATGATTTTAAGCCAATTAGTATCTGAATATTGAAATATAGCTGTCAAATTCCAATCGTAGGTCATGGTGACCTACTTTTTGGTCAGCGAACTCCAAACATGCAAGACCCATCAACTGACAAAGTTTGATGACTGTAGGTCAAATAGTATCTGAAATATATAAATATAGCCGTCAAATTCCAAAAGTAGGTCAAGGTGACCTACTTTTTCGTCAACACCCTTCAAACATGCAAGACCCAACAACTGACAAAGTTTGATGACTGTAGGTCAAATAGTATCTGAATTATATAAATATAGCCGTCTGATTCCAAAAGTAGGTCAAGTTGACCTACTTTTTGGTCGAAACCCCTCGAACATGCAAGACCCAACAACAGACAAAGTTTGATGACTGTAGGTCAAATAGTATCTGAAAATATATAAATATAGCCGTCCAATTCCAAAAGTAGGTCAAGGTGACCTACTTTTTGGTCGAAACCCTTCGAACATGCAAGACCCATCAACTGACAAAGTTTGATGACTGTAGGTCAAATAGTATCTGAAATATATAAATATAGCCGTCAAATTCCAAAAGTAGGTCAAGGTGACCTACTTTTTGGTCGACACACTCCGTAGACTCAAGATGCATCAACTGTCAAAGTTTGATGATTGTAGGTCAATTAGTGACTGAAATATATAAATATAACTGTCAAATGCCAAAAGTAGGTCACAGTGACCTACTTTTTGGTCGATACACTCCGAAGACTCAAGATGCATCAACTGACAAAGTTTGATGATTGTAGGTCAAATAGTGTCTGAAATATAGTAAATTAGCTGTCAAATACCAAAAGTAGGTCACGGTGACCTAGTTTTTGGTCGACACAAACCGAAGACTGAAGACGCATCAACTGACAAAGTTTGATGATCCTAGGTTTTAGTGCCCAAAATATGCATCCAAAATTGAAAATGTGAAATTTGAATATCTGCAAAATTCAAAAAGTAGGTCACTGTGACCTACTTTTTTTATAAATATGTTTCAAGGCCTCAAGATGCATCAACTTACAAGATTTGATGATTCTAAACCTCTCGGTATTTGAAATAACAACTTAAAATATATCTATAAATGATAACCCATAAAATTCAGAAAGTAGGTCACGGTGACATATTTTTCAGTTGACGCATTTCAAGGTCCATGATCCACCAACTGACAAGTTTTGATGATCATAGGCTTCAAAGTGTCCAAGATATGCATCAAAATTAATTTTAAAATAAATACCTGCAAAATTCAAAAAGTAGGTCACCGTGACCTACTTTTGAGACAACTTGACACAAGGTCCTAAGATGCATCAACTGTCAAAATTTGATGATCCTAGTCCTTATAATGACTAAAATATCAAAGATTTAAGGAAATATCAATTTAGGTCAACTTTGAAGTGACCTTGAGACCACGCCCTTTGCCCCAGGGTAATGCCTTGAACAATTTTTAATCTACAACATATCCTCATCCTTATGTGTAAGTTTGGTGATAATCTGCCCAGTGGTTCTTGAGAAGAAGATTTTTTAGCAACCACTACTTTTGTTTGTATTTTCCTGATTATCTCCCCTTGTTAAAAGGTCACATCCCTCTATTTAGTATGTATGAAAGCCCTTGGGCCAATGGTACCCTGTAACAAATTTGAAAAAAATTGGCCAAGGGGTTCTTGAGTTATAGCCCTTTTTCTAAAAAGTTTACGCACACCGAACAAATGGCCATAGCATTAGCTCTTTGAGCCTTCGGCTCAGAAGAGCTAAAAATATGATGACCCCCAAAGCATTTGCTCAACAGAATACTCAATGCATCTTGATATATACAGCAAGAATATATGTGGTGTGTTATATAGTAAGTATTGTGGCCTCTTTGCTAGTCACACAACTACAATGGAGAGTATATTAAAAGACAAACACTTGCGTGTGGGTATTATTGTCTTATGACATCATCTAGTTGATATTATCGACCCTAAGGAACTAAGTGATATTCACAAAGGACTATGGCAGATTGCCTTTGCCATTAGAACATTACTATTTTAACTGAATACCTTCAAAGGATGTACTATTGAGCTATATAAATACATGATTTATTGAAATTCATGTTTGTGAAAATATTTAATAAAGCAAATCATTTGTATATCAGTTAAGCATGGTGTAATGTACATGTATAGTAAAGAGAAACAAGAGGCCCATGGGCCACATCGCTCACCTGAGTCACCTTGGCCCATATCTGAAGACTTTCCATATATATTTGCATGTAAAACCTTAGTCCCTATTATGGCCCAAACTACCCTTTGCAAACTTGAATCTACACTATGTCAGAAAGCTTTTATGTAAATGTCAACTTCTTTGGCCCAATGGTTCTCGAGAAGATTTTTAACGCTTTTTCCTATATTTGTATGTAAATCTTTGACCCCCCCTCCACTTGTGGCCCCATCCTACCCTCCGGGGGCCATGGTTTGAACAAACTTGAATCTGCACTATGTCAGAAAGTTTTCTTGTAAATATCAGCTTTTCTGACTCAGTGGTTATTGAGAAAAAGATTTTAACTATATATTTGTATGTAAAACTTTGATCCCCCTTGTGGCCCCATCCTACCTCCGGGGGCCATGGTTTGAACAAACTTGAATCTGCACTATGTCAGAAAGTTTTCAAGTAAAAATCAGCTTTTCTGGCTCAGTGGTTCTTGAGAAGAAGATTTTTCCTATAAATTTTTATGTAAAACTTTGATCCCCTATTGTGGCCCCATCCAACCCCCGGAGCCCATGATTTGAACAAACTTGAATCTGCATTATGTCAGGAAGCTTTCATGTAAATCTCAGCTTTTCTGGCTTAGTGGTTCTTGTGAAGAATATTTTTAAAGTTTTTCCCTATATATTTGTATGTAAAACTTTGACCCCCCCTTGTGGCCCCATCCTACCCCCGGGGGCCATGATTTGCACAAACTTGAATCTGCACTATGTCAGAAAGTTTTCATGTAAAAATCAGCTTTTCTGGCTCAGTGGTTCTTGAGAAGAAGATTTTTAAAGTTTTTCCCTATATATTTGTATGTAAAACGTTGATCCCCCTTGTGGCCCCATCCTACCTCCGGGGGCCATGATTTGAACAAACTTGAATCTGCAATATGTCAGGAAGCTTTCAGGTATATTTCAGCTCTTCTGGCCCAGTGGTTTTTTGAGAAGAAGATTTTTAAATGACCCCACCCTATTTTTGCATTTTTGTGATTATCTCCCCTTTGAAAGGGACATGGCCCTTCATTTGAACAAACTTGAAAGCCCTTCACCCAAGGATGCTTTTGGCCATGTTTGGTTGAAATTGGCCCAGTGGTTCTGGAGAAGAAGTAAAAAATGTGAAAAGTTTAACAGACAGACGGACAGACAGACGACGGACAAAAAGTGATCAGAAAAGCTCACTTGAACCTTCGGTTCAGGTGAGCTAAAAAAAACCCATATTTCATTAGTAATATCTAATAACCTGATATGTAGATGAATCACAGAAAACATGTTATACAAAGAAGGTTACGTTTTATACTTTAGAAAATATCATTAGACCATGGTCTATTGTACCCAGGTTAAGCTAGATCTTTCTGCATGTGCAGGCTGTCCAGCACTTAGGGCTAATTTTAGGGATAAAATTCTGAAATTATAGGGCTAAAATTAGGAATTTTATGACTGAATTAGGATAGTTTTAGATATTTAAATGGACTTACCTTTGCAAATATGAAAATAAAGAAACACCATTACGGTCACCTGAGTATCATAGCCCATACAGGGAGTCTCATATTTGCATTTAAGTCTCAATATGGAGCCCTTTGTGCACATGTTTATGATCTTTCAAAATATGCACTCAATTCCTATTCATTTACAGAGGAAGTAAAAATGGAAGTTTGAAACATATAAATCATTTTGACACCCCTCCCCCCCTTTGAACCATGAATTTCACAATTAAAGAAGATAAGAAGATGACATTATGGACACCATAACCATGCATTTAACTTATCTCCCATGACTGAAAATAGAGAAGATTTCTTTTTATACATTTTTAATTATGTGGCCATATTGGCCATGTCCATGGGCCTGACCCCCTGACCCAGAAGCCATGAATTTCACTATTTAGTAGAGAGCTTCATGAACATCATCATAATCATGCATTTAGTTTTTCTAAAATATATACAATGCATGGCAGTATAGAAGAAGATTTAATACAAGTTCACTATATGGTCAAATTGGCCCTGCAGTAGGGCCTTAATCCCTGACCCAGGGGCCATGAATTTCACAATTTGAGTAGAGAGCTTCATGGACATCATATCCATATATTTAGTTTTTCTCCCACATGTGTGAGAGTAGAGAAGATTTTTTTAAATATGGCCTTTTGTGGGCGCCCATGAGTGGTAAGGTAATAAATTTTACAATTCATATTCCTTTTATCCTAGAAATGCTTCACACCAAAAACTGTAACAATACGCCATTTTCGAAAAACTTCTGAGTTATTTCCCTTTGGAGAACTCTTGTACATATAAATAAGGTGTGAAACAATTTGTTTGCATGCGGGAGACAAAAATTCATCACAGCATAAGTGAATCTGCTCAGAAAGTTTCTCATACACGGTTTCATCACCCGAATTGGACTGATACACAAACTAAGTAATTGATAAGTATTCAGGGAGTAATTAAATACATGGAAATCTTATTATATAACGTTATTCCGTTGCTCATATTTATCATTTCCAGGATATCACTTGTAAATATGACATTGTTTTTATGTTTCAACTTTAGTAAAATATTTCTTTTGATAGTAATTTGTATTTCCTACATTTACATATTCAAAGAGAAACTGCTTTGAATACATTTTATCGTCCACTATGTCCCACTTGTGGCATTCAAAGTTCCACTAAATGCACCTCCTACACAGAAGAGCTCTTGTCTCGAAACTGGCGTATTGGGCATGTAGTTTTCAAGAAGTTAAAAATGTAAAGTTGTTAACAGATGACATAACGATGACAAAGACCAATATCAACAGGTCACCTGAGTGACTCAGGTGATCTAAAAATAATGTAAGTGCAGGAAGGGCATCTTCCAGTCCAAGCTGTTATTGGTTATAAACCTTATTAGTAACATCTTTGTCACAGTCACAACCAATAAACAAGCTTGACACATGGATCCACTGGTCAACTACTTTTCACTGCATTATCTGAGTAAGATTTGCAAACTACATGTATGTTTATACACATTTATCATGAATACATTTTAGGAATTGACATGAAAAATTAGGGCCTTTTTAGGATTTCCCCTTGAAGTCAACATAATTTTAGGAATTTTAAGAAAACTAAAAAAAATATTTTTAAGGAATTTTAGAGCCACTGGACAGCCTGCATGTAATAACATACCCCCCCCCCCCCTAAAAAAACCCATTGTAATGCATGTGGTTAAGCATTTTCAGCATTATGTTTCCTTTGGTCACCACATTCTAATTTCCTTTGAACATCATCAAAGGTAGAGATTATCACAAGTTTGTCACGTGCGCGAGTTGCCAAACTGAGGATGAATTTATTCAAGTCAGCATGCTCTGTATTCACTTTTGGATCCACCCCCACGATAGTTCCTCGATCTAATCCACTGAACTCCTTCACCGTATCCACTTCCACATTGAAATCTGTCTTTTGCAATAACGGCGCAACATCTGCTTTAATAGCGGGTTTGTCCTGCTTACTTCCAACAAGTACAGCCAAGTCTTCAATATTTACACCGCTATCAATTATGGTTGAGAGGACTTGGAAGAGTTTTTCTTTTAAATGTTCTTTGTCACATTTCAGGACTTCCACAGACTGCCCTGACTTATAGTCATGACCGAGACGAGGCGAACTGTCTATTTGTTGAAATCCTGTGGTTTCCTTTGGTAACAACAACATTCCCACATCCACTGGATCACTCATGAATTGCATGGCATATTGGAAGATCTCTTTGGAATTTCGAGTTATTTCACTCATCATGAAATTGTTCTTTCCTATCACAGATGGTAGACCAGCATTAAATTTGTGAACTTTCTGCGAGTAGTCCATAAACACCCAAAAGAAGCCTTGTCTTTCAAGATGACTTAGATGTGAGCTGTTTGTCTGCTTTCCATTACTTGAATCACAGGAGTTTCCCCGCGGTCTGGTCAAACGTTCTGCTGCAGTGTACCAGTCGCCATCTCGGTCTTTGAAGTTTTGAGCCTCATCCACTATGACATTTTTGACATCACTGAAAATATTATCCTGGGTACTCATGAACTCTCGACGCGTCAACACCTGGCAAATGTTGAAAGATCTGAAAATCAAAGTACTTTTTAAGTATCTAAATTGCAGGTAACACAGTAAACTAAGTATATCATATTTACTTTAATTACAGATGCAGCATATCTATTTAACATGCACTAGTTTTACAGAAATAAGAAGCCTACAGGCCTTATCGGTCACCTGAGTATTAGCTAAAAGTATCACTAGCTCCAAAGGCTATGACACCTATAATAAATTTCCTGTTCTGAATATTTAAGCTAAATTCTGATATTCAGCAGCAGTATAAAACAAGACGTGTTCTAAAAATACAAATGCCCCCAAAAGTGTCCATACTTATGAAAGACTTTACATACTAAAATATGTCATGACTATATTTGACCCACCCTAGTGTTGGAACACAGGGTTGTAAAATTCACATGGGTACATGTAATTATCAAGAAGAAATTAAAAATGTTCAATTGTTAACATGCACATTTAATCACTATGACCAATTTGGCCCCAAATTGAAACCAAAGCCTCTATTCCTAAGAGTATAAAACTTAAAATTTTCGTAAAGGGCTACCTGTTCCTTCTAAAATATCCATTTATTTTCAATTTAGTATCAACAGAATTTAAAAATGTGATCTTTAAATGTTTTACACAAAAAATACATATGTAAGTTTGGCCCTGCCCTGGAGGCAGAACCTCTACCCCAGGGATCATGAAACTTACAATTTTGATAGCGGACTTATTGCTCTATATGACTATATTTTTTTTACAGACGTGCAATTGTAGAGAATATTTTTTGAAAATTTGTAAATTTTTTGCAGTTTTTGACCTGTCCCTATGGCCTCGGGGGCACAGGAGTCCAGAAATTTACAATTTATGTCTCCCTTGTTGCTAAGATGTTTCATACCAAAACAAAAAGAATTGGAATGAGAGTTATCAAGAAGAGGTTAAAAATTGTTCAATTATTAATGGACTATGACAGACGCAGTTCAATATAGCAACAGGTGACCTATTAATATATTATAATACTGGTCGAAGAGATTTATTTATTAAAATTTACCTAACATATGAACACAGCAGTTCATTTTCAGCAAGATACAGGATTTCCGTCATCTGACACCCGCGACGTTTCAGCTCCTGAACAAACTGAACAGCTGCTACAGTTTTCCCAGCTCCAGGGGGACTATGTACCCACAATTCTTTGGCAAATTGCTGAGTGAACAGCAATTCAAACTGATCACAAGTGAGCATGAAGAAGTATGTGTCTTGTGACAAAATGTTTTCGATGGTGGTGGTGTTCAGGGTTGTGAAATCAATTGGTTGATAAGCTGACATTGTAACAATAAGTGAATCAATGACTTCATCAAATTTCTCAGACGTCATGTCAAAATGAGATGGGTAAAATTTCTTGCTGATATTGCTTTTAACATATAGGTAATTCTTATCATTAATGATGTGTGTAGAAATACCAAACTTGGCCACACAGCCTCCAAGAGTAACCATCTTGTATTTGAGGTAAGCTGCCACATCATGTGAATGCGCCCAAATTGCATTTGATTCTGAGGTAGCAAACGTGATTAAATGACATCCATGTGTCTCACTAACAACAAATAAGTCACACGTCACTTTCGGGAGAGGTGGAAGCGGAACTGACAATCCCCAACAATTAACAAACAGAGAAAGGTGACGACCTCCAGAGAAAAGCTCAACCACAGAGCAGATGAGATTTCTGGTGTCCCGGCAACCGATGCCAGACAGAAAGTGGTGAGGCTGTGGAAACTTCATTGATTTACCTGAAATATTATGGTAAATGTTTTAACAACAAATAAAACAACAATTAATAACCACTCCCTTATGAAAGTGATGTACAAAAACAATGCAACTCATTGTCATCCCCTTCACCTGGAAACCTCTGCATTAATTTATAAATGTGGTAGAATGTACTATATATATTTCAATAAGTTACTCATCATGCAGTTTCTGTCTACTTTTATTGAACTTTGAACAAAATGTTAGTGCTTCTATATCATGCATGTTTTATTTTGATATGAATAAGATTACTACGCGTAGCCATCTCCCACACTGCCACAAAAAAAGTTGAAGCATAAAAGTCCCATAACTCCTGTAGAATTTGTCGAATCAAAATGACAGCACAATATGATCAACTACATATGGTCACTAACAATCCTACAAAATTTGAAGAAAATCCGTACAGCGGTCTCTGAGGAGTTGTGTCCACAGTGTTCCTATAGCGTAGCATGTACAAATTCAACAAAGTCCCATAACTCTTGTCAAATTTGTCAAATTAAAATTGTAATTAAAAGATTTATATAACGCCCTATCAACATTAGTTCTCTAAAGTGCTTTACAAATGTGAGAGAAAAGATAATATAAAACCGATGTATACATGCATGTGAATAAAATATTCATAGTGTCAGAATTAGAATGCATTATTATTATTGATATATTGCGCCTAACGTAATGATATAATTACATTAATAACATACAAAACAATTTAAAACAACCCTTAGAAATAATTAAATACATAGAAAGGACATAAGTATAATAACAAACTACAGTTCAAATAGCAACTGAAGGTTGTTTTTGTTTGTTTGGTTTTTTTTTTGTTTTTTTTTTTTGTAAAAAAAAAATGTAACAGCACTGTAAGAGCTGTAATGTAAGAGCACCAAGTATGTAAAAAAAAATAAAAATCACTAATTAAAAGCTAATCTAAAAAGATGCGTTTTGGGGTCCGCTTTAAAACTAGACTGTGAAGTACATTGTCCGAGTTTAAAAGGTAGAGAATTCCAGAGAGTCGATGCGGCCTTATCCAAACGTCGATCTCCATATGTTTTTGTACGTGTCCGAGGTACCTGGAGAAGATGCAGAGATTCGGATCTTAGTAATTGTGTGGGATTGTAAACTGTAAGGATATCCTTTATGTAAACTGGTTGTTGAGAGATTTGAAAGTATGAAGAAGGATCTTATATTGAATTCTGTATTCAACTGGGAGCCAGTGAAGATCTATTAGAACAGGTGTAATATGGTCGGATTTTTATGAGCGTGTTATTAACCTTGCAGATGTGTTTTGTGCCCTCTGAATTTTGCTGGTGTGTTGAGAATGAACACCATAAAGCAATGCATTTCCGTAATCTAATCTGGATGTAACTAACGAGTTTACTACAGTTTTACATGCTTCATCATTGATAAATGGACAGATACAGCCAATTCTGCGAATGTTCACATATGCTGAGCGGGAAATAGAGAGACAGTGTTTTACCATGGTAAGGGATTTGTCAAAGAATACACCTAATTTTTTTTAAGGAAAGATGAATCACTTACAACACAGTCATCAAATTCAAGATCAAAACTGTCCATATCTTTAAGTCTGTGTTTTGGTGCGAAGATTACAAGTTCAGTTTTATCTTCATTGAGTTTGAGGAGGTTAATACTCATCCACATACGTATGTCCGATAAACAACTTGAGAGTCTTTGAGACATATCCGATTCGGTCCAGTTGTCACCAGGTTCAACGATGATATAGATTTGGGTGTCATCGGCGTATATATGATACGTCATATCATGACGTCTGAATAATTCCCCAAAGGGTTCTAAAAAAGACAGTAGAGTCTCGGACCCAGGACTGAGCCTTGCGGTACACCACATTTGAGAGGACAAGCATCGGACAACGATGAACCCACGGCAACACGTTGATATCTATCACTAAGATAGGATTTAATCCATTTCAATGCAGATCCAGTGATACCAAACATGTTGTCTATACGTTGCAATAGGATATTGTGGTCTATGACATTGAAAGCCGCAGAGAGGTCGAGCAATACAAGGATAGCACAACTGTTATTTTTAAGTGCACATACGGTATCATGCAGTTTCTGTAGAGTGTCCCGTTCTGTACGTGGACTGAAAATTGTCATGCAGTTGATGCATCTCCAGATGAGCTTCGATTCGTTTTACAATAACCTTTTAAAAAATCTTAGAGACGAACGAGAGATTTGACACAGGGCGATAGTTTTTGAAAATTTCTTTGTCAAGCACTGGCTTTTTCAGTAATAGTTGAACGATTACTTGCTTAAAGTCACTAGGAACAATGGATTCCAACAGCAACTTGTTTATGATTAAAGTGATGGATGGCAAGAAACTCTCAATGCATTGTTTCAATAGATGCGCAGGAACTGGGTCCAATTCACAAGATTTGGGTCCTGAGATCATAAGGAGTTTTCAAATTTCTCCTGTAGTTGCAGGTGCAAATTTCCTGAGGTGTTCACCATCAAATGGAATATCAGAGCAAAAAGGATCTTTTGCGCCATTGTTTGAGGCAATACATTTGCAAACTGATAAACAGATATTGCTTATTTTCCCATGAAAATATTCAGCAAAGTTTTCCGATAATTCCTTTCCCTCAGTTCTTTGACGAAGGTAAAATGGGTTCGGGCATGCTACCCATGAGCCGATTCGTCAGAAAATAGAGCTTCTTAGAGTCTCTGCCACACTCGGGTTATTTTGTGTGATTGTATTCCATTTTACACTGAGTTAAGGATTTGTTGTATGTTCGAAATGACTCCTTATATATTTGACGGTGTACAGTCAAACGTGCTTGTCGCCATGTACGTTCTGTTTTCCACTTAGTTCGTTTTAGTATATGAAGTACCTCTGTAAACTACTGCGAATTATGCCTAATGATCGCATTTCTTTCTTGCAATGGTGCGTGGTCATTTATCACATCATGAATACCCTCATTGTAAAGGCCAACCATGTCTTCGACTGAAATATCACTCTTTATTTTTGACAACTGGGACTCAATGTCCAGGCAAAAATTTGTCGTGTTCAATTTCGCATATTTTGCGAAAGGAAAAAGACTTCCGTCGTTTTTGAGGTTTTTGTACTTTGAGGATGGAATGAATGCCTTTATTATCACAAAATGAAACGCCTTTTGAGTCATATACATATATGAGTTAATTATCAACGGTTGGAGCGGAATTCAGGATTGTGCTGTCATCTCTGGTAATAAATACGTCCAGTATATGTCCGCGTACATGAGCAGGATCAGGTATATGTTGTGTTAACCCATGCTCTTTGAGAGAGTTCATGAACATTTGGGAATTTGGGTCCTTAACCATGTCAAGATGGAAATTCATGTCACCTGTGATAATGAGTTCGTCCGATGAAACTATATGGCGACTTAAATAGTGCGACCATTCATTGAAAAATTCAGAAAGCTGTTGTGATGGTGACCGATAGACAATACATATTAGAATTTTCAAGTTCTGT